>NW_023144634.1:1299984-1347801 GCF_012932325.1 Thrips palmi
CAACGAGCCCCCGACTCCTCTTGCGTCCTCTGTGCTCAACTCTTCTCATTCTTACTGGGGGAACGAAAACAGAGCTCCGCTTTGCTTCAGTGACTTATTTGGGGCGTTGAACTTGTGCCCTCTTGGTTTTTCAGAGAGAAGAGGAGGATGGGGGGTGAAAGGGGCGAGAAGAAAGAAGGAAAGGAAGGGCGACAGCGGGACGCAAATAAAAGCCAAAACAAAACCAACAAAAAAACAAGAGCCACATTAAGGGTCATGGGGACAGTCGGGGTCTGTCCGACCGTCGCGCGTAGGGTCCAATCGATGCAGGTTTGCTGTACGCCAACGGGCCCGGGCCACAGCACATCAGGCACGAGCCTACATGGTGAGTTTCCTCCTTCGGTTAATAAATAATGTGCGCATTGCTAGGGCACCGTCCTACATCATTTGCTGGCTCAGTGACATTTGAAATGGGGGAATGTTCTTCCTATTCAAACCAATCAAACACGGACTGAAAAGAAAAAAAAAGTTTTTTAAAAGTTACTTCAAGTTTAAAAACAAAACGATACAAAACAGCAAGATTTAAACAAGGTAGGTATACGCCAGACCGTGTCTTGTCGTAACAAGCTTCGCGATGCTGCGCCAGTTTCGGCCATCCACACCTTACGTATACACCTACCTTGGCCGGCGCTAACCTGCCTTCGACAGGCTGCTTTGCTAGACAGACCGTAGAAATGGACGTGATCACCTTAAAATAATAGCATTTCGTCATCAAAATTTACACTAATGGGACTTAAGATTGGGTCCAGGATGGGTTCACCGTAAAAAATATGTTGTGAATTTACGACGGAATGTTTTCCGAAGGGTTTTTGGGAATGTCCAAAAGTGCACTGTAAATGGAAAGTTTCCTACAGGAACTTTTGTAAATCAACGTGGGTTCGTCGTTTATTTACGAAGGTTCTTTGTAGATTTACGAAGAAAAGTCGTAAGTTTACAAAATCTGTTGTAAATTTACGAAGGGCTTCGTAAATTTACGACGGGCTTCGTTAATCTACGACGGGTCTTCGTAAATCTACGGCGGACCTTCGTAAATAAACGAAGGAAGTGTTGGAAATTTTTTTTGCCGAAGGATCCGTCGTTAATTCCAGACGTATAATTACGAAGAATCTCTGTATATTAACAAAGTTTCTTTGTTTATAAACGAAGGTTCCCTGTAAATTTACGAAGGATCTTTGTAGATTTACGAAGGTGCTTCGTAAATTCCATTGTGATTGGAAAATCAGCAGAGATCTTTAAAAAAATTAAACGAAGGTTTTGTAAATATACGAAGACCTTCGTAAATTAACAAAGGGAACCGTTGGAAATTTTTTTGGGCCGAAGGGCCGTCGTTTTTTCCCGGATATTAATTTTTACAGTGTTCTATTTTCGTCATCAGCAGCCTCAAAAACACAGAGAAGCTCCAGACCAAAAAAGCCACTTGGTCGGCGACATCCTAGGAGCGGGCGCTTGTGGTGTTGGTGTTTTATCGGTCCATTGTATGAATACGAACTGCCGAAAAGACACTTGGACGAAATCCGACACCCCCTGTGGCTTTGGTACGGGTCTAAATACCCCAAAAACAGCTGTTTTCGAGGGTTATGTTGTCGAAGTTATGTTCCAATTACAGCTAGAAAAAGACAGTCTGTCCTCGAAAAAAGTTATGAGGCACCATGTTAAAAAGGCGTTTCAAGAGGTGCTGATCAAAAGTAGATTGCTAAAAAAAGTATTTTTTTCCGGACCCAAAACCACCTAAGCCCAGTGGTAAAATAACCCAAAACTTAAATTGTTCACAGTTCCTCTAATAATGCCTGACAGGGCTGAAATTTTGTGGGGGTGTTTACCTATAGGTAGGCACCATTTAAGACAAAGAGGAGCGAAATCGCCGATGGTCTACTTCAAACGGCCCTGATACGTTTAAAATCTTCAGTAAAAATAGTAAAATTTGAGCAATTTGAGAGCCGTAGCATCCAAACCCGACGTCGTAGAGCCTCGTTCGACACGGCATTCGAAAGAGCGCACTTTTTTGAGTATCTGAGACCCTTTTGGGTACTTTTTGGATCTCGGTTTGCGAGAACCCATCTAGCCCCAAACCCTCGAAAAAGCTGTTTATGGGTGTTTAGACCCGTACCAAGCCACAGGGGGTGTCGGATTTCGTCCAAGTGTCTTTTCGGCAGTTCGTATTCATACAATGGACCGATAAAACACCACAAGCGCCCGCTCCTAGGATGTCGCCGACCAAGTGGCTTTTTTGGTCTGGAGCTTCTCACAGGAAACGACATGAAACTCGAATAATAGTTGAAGGTTCCTTTTGTCCTTTGACCTTTAATCTGACGAATTTTAAGTGTTTTCAGGCTGAAAAGACCAAACGGATTGAGATAGATAGCTGAAGTTTGGTGGTTGGCGAGCCAAGGACATACCTTGTGATCTAGCTAAATCTCAGCCAGATCGGCAGAACCGTTCAGGAGAAGTAGTGCACACACACACACAGACAGAAAAAGTTTTTTAACCCCCCTGGAGTAACGGGCTTCGCTATCGCTCAGCCAACAAAACAGTGTGATTCCGTACGCAGATACGTTTTTATATACCTCAGATTTTGCTTTTATAGCCATATCGGCAGCACCCCCCCTGATCCCGCTATGAGTCGCCGGGGGGGGTGCCACCTTCAAGGGCTGTCTAAACTTGGGACCGGTGAAGCCGGAGCTTGAAGCTAGTATATCACAAGGTAGGTTTACGCCAGACCGCGTCTTGTCGTAGCAGGCTTGGCGATGTCTCGCGGCTTGTTCCTCCAATCCGCGCCTGGCGTGCTTACCTTGGCCTGCGGCGCTAGCCTGCCTTCGGCAGGCATTGGCTTGTCCATCGTCCGTTCTCATTTGTTGCATGCAGGGGGCTCTGCCCCTAGGCCCCCTTCATTCTGGATAGAGTTGCTTCATCTACAGACAAGGTAGGTTTACGCCAGACCGCGTCTTGTCGTAACAGGCTTCGCGATGTCTCGCTGCCTGTTCCTCCAATCCACGCCTGGCGTACCTACCTTGGCCTGCGGCGCTAGCCTGCCTGTGCGGCAGGCAATGGCTCGTCCGTTGTCGGTTATTTTTTAACTTGTTGAATGCTGGGGGGCTCCGCCCCCCAAACCCCCTACATTGTAAATAGAGTTGTTTTATCTACAGATAACACGATCTTGACCCTTGTCACTTTTTAACTTGTCGAGGCTGGGGGGGTCCGCCCCCCCGACCCCCCTTTCTCCCAAAACAGAAGTGGTCTGTCTGCAGAAATCTCTATTTTTCGCCGTTTTTTATGTGTTTTTCGGCTATAAAAACTGAACCAGTTGAGCTAGGATAGTGAAATTTCGCGTGTGCCGAGCCAAGGACATACCTAAAAAGTGTGCAAAATCTCAGCCAGATCGGCCGAGCCGTTCAGGAGGAGTAGTGCTGACAGACAGACAGACAGACACACACACAGACAGACAGACAAAACTTTTCAACCCCACCTGAGTAACGGGCTTCGCTATCGCTCAGCCAATAACACAATCTTGACCCTTGTAACTTTTTAACTTGACGAGGCTGGGCCCCCCAGACCTCCTTCTTCAAGACAGAAGTGATCTGCCTGGAGAAAACTCGACTTTTCGCCGTTTTTAAGGTGTTTTACGGCTATTTTAAATTTAACCAGTTCAACTAGGATAGTGAAATTTCACGTGTGCTGAGCCAAGAACATACCTAATAAGCCTGCAAAATCTCAGCCAGATTGGCCGAGCCGTTCAGGAGTAATAGTGTACACACACACACACAGACAGACAGATAAAAATTTCCAACCGCACTGGAGTAACGGGGTTCGCTATCGCTCAGCCATGGGAAAACCGAGATTGGGCCCGAAAGGAGCCACCCAGAGTAAAACCCCCTTGTGTCTTGTGTGGGGGTGCTGCACTGTTAATCCACTTGCGATACAGACCACACTTTCTGATTTCCGATTTTCATTGCAAAAAGTTGCGATTATCATCACTGTGGCAAAAAGGTACGGAAAATTCTGTTAATTTTTTTGCCAGGATTCTCTGTAGCCCTCTTATCAATATTCTCCGTAGGCTCTTTGGCTGAGCCCCCTATTTCTTTCACTGAAACTAAAACTTAAACTAGCGAAGCCCTTTAGTCCGGCCCAGAGACCCTCCCGAGTGAACCACGACGAAAGTGGCACCTCGCAATGTAGGCAACCTTTGAACGTATCGGTGGCAACAAAAGTGGTAGTGTTAAGCGTTGATATTAACTAAGTAGGTGCCTTTGAAGAATTTTTATAATGATCAGAACCCAATTTTTCAAAATGAACGAACAAACATTCGATTCGGCCTGGTAAAACGTTTAGTTTCGTTCACTGTTAAGTGAAGTTTCAGGTTGGCAACGAAAAAAATCGGGTGCAGTTTAAAGCGTCGTTGAATTGCAACCCCCGGGGGTTTTTGTAAACTGACCACAACAACACGAACAACACACACGGAGGCGGTAGTCGGCACTAGCGTTCACACTAGATAAAGTCAAAACTTAAAAAATGAAGTTGCAAATTACAAGTTAACATTCATTTTGACAAGATTAAAAACTAATAATAAACTATGATCATTATTATAAATCTTATAAAGTTTAAATCTGTAAGTGGTATATTTCTTCTTGGGGCAGCGCTCAGTCATGAACAATAAGAATTCGTTTTCCCAATTTTTAAAGTTCCACAGTTTTACAAGGTAGGTTTACGCCAGACCGCGTCTTGTCGTAACAGGCTTCGCGATGTCTCGCTGCCTGTTCCTCCAATCCGCCCCTGGCGGACCTACCTTGGCCTGCGGCGCTAGCCCCTTCGGCAGGCCATGGCTTGCCCATCGTCGGTTACTTCTAAATTGTTGCATACTGGGGGGCTCCGCCCCCCAGACCCCCCTTCATTCCAGATAGAGTTGCTTCATCCACAGATAACACGATCTTGACCCTTGTTACTTTTCAACTTCCCGGGGGCTGGGGGCTCTGCCCCCCTGCCCCCCCTTTTCTTCAAGGCAGAAGATATTTGATCCAGGAAGGGGAAAGAAGGGATAACTTGACTTACCCCCAAAATTGATTTTTTTTTTATTTTTGTGCCTTAGAATGGTTTACATCATTTACCAAATTATTTGACTGAATTCCAAGCAGTTTAGGAGAAAATCCACTTGGAAAAGGGTATAACTCAACTTAACCCCTTTTACAGTCTAAATTTCATTGGAAAATGGAGATAACTCAACCTTAGTCTACATGAGTCCGTTTGACAAATTGGCAAAAGGAATAACTCAACTTGTGTTTTTATGAATCTAGTGAAAAAAGAATCAACTCAACTTAACCCCCCCTAAATTTTAAATTTCAATTTGGAAAAAGAGCTAAGTCCAAAAAATACACCAGAGTAACATACACTTCATGCAGACTATTGTCCCACTTGACTTGTCTCCAAATTCCTCTTTGTTTAGGAAATATAAGGTGAGCTGACTCTGTTTTCCATTTCAACGGAAAGTGATAAGTCGCAGAAATCCTCTACGGAGTGACCTTACACTTTTGTTTTTTTTCCCCAAAAATTTTTACAAATGCTTTTTGAAATTATTAACATGTGCCATTCATTTTTTTTTTTTAGTTTTCCCTGCCAACAGTTTTTTTTTTCTCCTGAAAAATGGCCAAAAATTTAGTTATCCCCTTCTTCCGCTTCCTGGATCATTTGCCGGCTGAAAACTCGATTTTTGCCGTTTCTTAGGGTTTTTTTGGCTATAAAAAATGAAACCCTTTTAGCTAGGATAGTGAAATTTCGCGTGTGCCGAGCCAAGGACATACCCAAAAAGTGTGCAAAATCTCAGCCAGATCGGCCGAGCCGTTCAGGAGGAGTAGTGCTGACAGACAGACAGACAGACAGACAAAACTTTTCAACCCCACCTGAGTAACGGGCTTCGCTATCGCTCAGCCAATAAATTGTGTGTCTATCAACAAAAGTAATAATTTTTACCTGCTAAATTGACATTGGGAGGCACATGCTAACCATTCAACCCATTAAGAACTTATCGTGCACATTTTGACGATATCTCTAAAAATCTTCTGACGCTTACTATTTTAAAGTAAAAGGTTGGTCTTCACACTTTTACCTCTACGATTCATTTTGAAAAGATTGTGGAAAACCCCAACTCTTTTGTCCATGATGTTACCTTCAACAAAGCTTTTCAAGCTGTGATGTATATAAAACTTGAATATATTATAGATTTTTGTTAAATTTTAGTTAAATATCTCCCATGGGATCTCAACCTCTATTTCAATCTTCAGTTCAAGCTACTGCTGATTGCGCTTTATGTGGGGTGAAAGGCGGTCTTTGAGTCATGGAGTTTTCGGTGCATGAGGGATGTTACGATGTGAAGCCAAAGAACTGTATTTCAAAATTTTCCATGGGGACTTAAACTCCATCTCAAACTTTGGCCTGCTTACATGGGGCGGTGAGACAAATAAGTTGTAACAAATGACTTCTTGGGTGAATACAAACAAAAAATTATAAAAACCCCCTCCTAACTAGGAAAAAAAAGTGGAAATACTGTTAATCCCCATTCAAAGTTAGAAAAATTTAAAAAGTATAATCAAAGTACAGAAAACAAATTATTTTATCTTTATGAAATGTCAACTTGCAAGTGGGAACTTAGGCTCAGCCTTAAGTTTAGACTTTACCTAGTACAGTATTCTCCGTAGGGCCGTACAGTATTATCTGTAAGTCCGCACAGTCTTCTCCGTAGGACCTGGAAGACTGTATAGTCCTACGGAGATCACTGTAAGGTCCTACGGAAAATACTGTAAGAGCCTACGGAGAATATTGATAAGGGGGCTACGGAGAATTACCACAAGCTGTTTACAGAATTTTCCGTAGCTTTTTGCCACAGTGATTGCAGAATTTTCTGCGATACGGTAGTCATTGCATCTCAGGAGCAATGATTCGTGGGAGTCACATTTTGGATATCATCGCACGTTTTTATGTTGAAAGTATCACGACTTGGATAACAGTGTGTGTGTGGGGGTGCATGTAGTATGTGCCGCTCCTGTACTCTACAAATCGAAGAGTGTACATGGTATGCTCTAACTGGAGCATGCCTGCAAGCACGCTCTAGCTAGCGCATGCCTGCCAAGCATGCACTAACTAGTGCATACATGCCATGTACACGGTAAACTGCACGCTTATCATCTTACGTTGGTTTTCGTGCGTAATACGATGATTTTTCATCGTAAGGTACGACCAATTTCCAACCTGCATAATACGCACGAATGTCAACGTAAGGTACGCAGGATTTTCAACGTAATACGCATGTTTTCAACGTATTACGCACGTTGTCAGGGTAAGGTACGTTGGTTGCGATTGTAGTACGATGACATTTCAGCATAATGCGCATGTTTTGATTTCAGCGTATGTTACGTTCGCGTCACCATCGTAAGATGATAAGTGTGTGAAGCATGCATCTAGTGCATAAAGGATAGGGAGTTGTCTGCATCAGGAAGCGTGTACATGGCATGTTACGCTAATAAGTGCATGCTTGGCAGGCATGCGCTAGTTAGAGTGTGCTTGCAGGCATGCTCCAGTTAGAGCATACCATGTACACTCTTCGATTTGTAGAGTAGGGGAGGAAAACAGGGGTTAGTAACATGTGTGAGGGAAGGATACCGCGCGGCCGTCCAATCGGTGTCTGAGGCAGTAGGCGTGTTCACTCTCATTCCAGGAACGTGACATCACGTTGAAACGAACGTGACAAAGTGTCACGTTCGTTTGAGCATTGTGTCACATTCGTATGAATGTGAAGAAGCTGATTTTTGGCCCATTCACATCCAAACGAATGTGACACAACGCTCAAACGAACGTGACATTCTGTCACGTTCGTTTCAACGTGATGTCACGTTCCTGGAATGAGAGTGTTGGAGCTGGAGCTAGAGCCGGTGTCCAGATCGATCAGCCTTGGACGATGCTGATACAGATCTTCAGCTTCTTGCACCACGGGGAGAAGGCAAGGGTTGATGTGTTGCCTCATTACCGCCAAGATATTCCTCTGCCTAGATATGACAAGGTAGGTGTACGCCAGACCGTGTCTTGTAACAGGCCTCGCGATGCTGCGCCAGTTTTGATAATCGACGCCTGGCGTATACACCTACCTTGGCCTGCGGCGCTAGCCTGCCTTCGGCAAGCTGCTTTGCTAGACAGACCGAAGAAATAGGCGTGATCCCCATAAAAAAATAGCATTGGGTTATCGAACTTTAACTAATGGGACTTAACTTTGGGTCGGAGGTTCGAATGGGTTCTATTTTCGTCATCAGCAGCCTCAAACACATAAACGACATGAAACTTGACAAAAAGTTAAAAGTGTCTAAAATGTTTTTTTTCTGCCGTTTTCTATTTGTTTTTAGGCTGGAATGACCAAACAGATTGAGATAGAAAGCTGCATTTTAGTGTGTGGCGGACATACCTTATGACCCTGCAGAATTTCAGCCAGATCGGCCGAGCCGTTCAGGAGGAGTAGTGCACACAGACGCACACACACACACACACACTCCTACGCACGCAGACAGTAAAAGTGTTTCAACCCCACTGGAGTAACGGGCTTCGCTATCTCTCAGCCAATAAGGAAAAATATAGCAGTAATACCATGCCCGTGTGCCAGATGATGTGTCAGATGATCACTGAACTCTTTCCTGCAGCGTCTCCGCGTTCCACTGCAGTAAAGACGTCATATTGCCGTCTTTCAACTGAAACTTGTCAAAAAGTTGAAAGTACCTATATAGTTGTCTTTTTTCTGCCGTTTTTCGAGTGTTTTTTTACTTATATGACCAAATGGATTGAGATAGAAAGCTGAATTTTGGTGTGTGGCGAGCCAAGGACATGCCCAATGAACCTGCAAAATCTCAGCCGAATCGGCCGAGCCGTTCAGGAGTAGTGTACACATACACACACGCACACAGACAGACAGGAAAACATTTCCAACCCCACTGGAGTAACAGGCTTCGCTATCGCTCAGCCAATTATAAATCTTTTGAACTTTAAATCTGTACGTGGTAGTATTTCTTCTTCTGGCAGCGCTCAGTCAAACAATAGGAATTCACTTTCCAAGTTTTATGGATTGAAGAAGGCTGAATTTTGACGTGTGGCGAGCGAAGGAAATACCTTATGACCCTGCAAAATCTCAGCCAGATCGGCCGAGCCGTTCAGTAGGATTAGTGTACACAAACACACACACACACACACACACACTGGCAGAAAAAGTTTTCTCACCCTACCCGAGTAACGGGCTTCGCTGTCGCCCAGCTAATAAAACTTATAGGATTGTTCGAAAGATATCAAGGATGAAACAAGGTGGGTGGACTCTACTCAGTAGATTGTCGTAACAGACTTCAGGATGCTGTGCCAGTTCCGGCAATCCACGCCTGGCGTTGAAACGTACCTTGGCCTGCGGCGCTGGCCTGCCTTAGGCAAGCTCTCTTGGCACTCATAAAAACCTTATCGCACATCTAAGCAGCTTTCCGTTCCAACTTTTATGCTGGGGAAACCCCTCTCCATGTTAGGGGCCGTCCATAAAATACGTAACGCACCTAGGGGGGGGGGTCAGAGCTTCCGTTACGGTGGGTTTCATGGGGGGGGGGGGAGGGTTCGACCCGGCGTGACGTAACGTAAATCGGCCCATACGCACCCATACTTCGATGCGCAAAATTGCGGTTTCCTCGTTCGTTTTGACAGTTTCTGCGTGTTTTTAACCTTTTAGCAATTCGTCACGTAACGCACCGGGGGAGGAGTCCGAGACAGCATCACGCTGCGTTTCTTAGGGGGGCGGGGGGGTCTAAAGTGGCCTCAAATAGCGTTACGTATTTTATGGACGGCCCCTTTTTGCTTCGCTGGTCAAACTGCATGACAGTTATGGTTTGACTCTCCAAAAATGCGGGCTAACTTTATTCGCATTAGGTCTCAAACCAGGGTCGGATGTTGAAATGGATTCCATTTTCATTTTCAGCACCCTTCAAAACATATGACATGACACAACGTAGGTGTACGCCAGACCGTGTCCTGCCGTAACAAGCTAGGAAGTACTGTCAGAGGGGTGACAGTGAGGGGCATGGTATTCATGGTTTGTTTTTAAAATTTAATTCGAGGGGTCCTATTCAAAAGATCTTATCTGCGCGTTCCCCCCAAGACAATCTTATCTTAAACGCATGTGAATTTTACTCGGTTTGATCATTTAATACAGCTACATGTTAAAATATATTCCGTTTACTCTCGTACGTGTCCCAACTGGTCAAACTGGGTGAAATCCGCATGCGATCAAGATAAGATTGTCTTAGGGGGAACGCGCAGATAAGATCTTTTGAATAAGACTCCTCGAATTACAAGGTAGGTGCACGCCAGACAGTGGCTTGTCGTAACAGGCTTCGCGTTGCTGCGCCAGCTCCGATAATCCACGCCTGGCGTTAACATCTACCTCTCCCTGTCATTATACTTGTAGGGTTGCCCCGTCCTGGGGTCTGCAATGGAACTATGGGACTCGAACTGAACGAGTGACAGCTGCTCTTAACAGCAATCATTTTGGAGGTGGCACATTTTCGGTGGTCCAGCTTGAAGTTCTTTTCTTCAAATCTGTTCCTCCAGCAACTCCTGGTTCTGATCAACGTAGTGAAACATGGCATTCAAAACAGCTCGCAACTGTTGGCAGAAAGAAAATTGGGCGATAAGATCAAAACAGAACACAATCATCCGCGTATCGCAGTGCATCCTGTGCGGTGCGCACTGCGCGCTTCCGCCTCTTAACCCCTCCCAACTTTTGGCCAGGGGAAGGGGGCACAGTTGGCCAGTAGACCGGTGGAGGTGGCCAAAACTCTAGACGCATTTTGAGCTCCAGAGTCACTAAATGGGACTCGAACTGAACGTGTGACCTAACCTATGCATTCCTCGTTCGGAGAGCAATCCATTGGTGGAGTCACACGTTCGGTTTGAGTCCCATTTAGCGACTCGGGAGATCAAAATGCGTTTAGAGTTTTGGCCGCCTCCAACGGTCTTCTGGCCCACTGTGCGCCGTCGTCTCTCATCTGAGATCTTTCACTCACGTCTCTTTTGGCATATGCGGCAACCTCTCCTGTGCGCTAGCCCCAGCTCGTAATTGTCGAAGATCAGGGGCGGCGGGGCTAGGAGAGGTTTATCCGCGTCACTGAACTTGTACGGCTGACCCGTCCTGGGGTTGTCTGCAATGAAAACAAGGGGAACTATGAGCAACCTAAGGAGGAAAGCAAGAAGATACCGCAAGAAACCTCGATGCTTACCGCCGATACGGCGTATGTCCGCATGCACATGGTGCAGAACATCTGGAAAAAAAATTAATGTACACGGTTACAAAAGTCTCCATTCAAGGAACGTTCATGGAAGCAGATGATACTCCACGAGTACTGCCGTGAGTGCTAGTTGCGGCAGCATGCTCTTATCTCTGTTATTGTATATAAAATAGTAAATAAACTAGCGAAGAAGAGAGGGGGAAGGGGGAGGAGACACTCTACCAAAAATGTCCTGTAAATGCCGTTAATTTATTACCAGTTTTCACTGTAGGTCAATTCACAGCGTTTACTGTGATCTGCTCACGGGATTCACTGTGATCTTGTTCGCGGTGTTCACTGTGATCTGGTCCCCAGTAAACACTGTGAGTTTGACGCCGCTAAGCACAGAAGTACTGCAAATCAGGCTCCAATTCACGGCGTTTACTGTGGCCAGATCACAGTGAACACTGTAACCGAGATCACAGTGAACGCCGTGAACTAGTTCACAGCAAACGCCGTGAATTGCATAACAGCAAACATTGGTAATAAATTAACGGCGTTGACAGGACATTTTTTGTAGGGTGGAGGGGAAAATGCCGTCGTGGCGGAGCGCAGCGGCCAAGAGTCCCCGCCGCCGCGCCGTGGAGAGCCTCCACTTCTCGACAGGGAAAGGGATGCGGGGGTTTGCACAATATCACTCCACTCAGCCAAAAATGTACCCTTGTCACCAAACCTCAAGTCACTTACCATCAAATTGTTATGCATGTTTTTGATGGTATGAGATGAGGCATGTCAAAAATATGGACAATTAATTTACCACCAACTTCATAAACAGACTCGTGTTCACCCTCTTCACACTAAGAGCGAAGCATATTTATGGCAGAGACATTGGTGGAACCCTGGTCAAACACAGTACTTGTAACATTTATGCCAATGCTCTGTAACATTTTGATAGTATCAACTACAAGATCACTTAAAATATGAGCTGGGGTAGTGTTTTTTGGCACAAAAAATTCCAAAAGCCACTTTAAAATCCTTTGAAACAAACTTTAGCATGTAAGTGAGAGCATGAGTGGCAACTGCAGATGTCGTACATTAATGACCAAAATCCTCAAACCCTTCAATCTCACCACTTGCTGGATTAAAACACAGGCCCTTAATAGTTGACTTCATCAAAGCAAACTGTGATGTCCTGTCCTTCAGGCTCCATGAAGCCACTTAGGCCTGTAAATGGGAAAGGACCTGCAATTCTAAACCGGGCCTAATGATTATCTCATCTAAAACCTAGGCAAGGGTGGACTCAACAGGCAGCGTGAATATCAAACGAAGGAACCTATAAACCGCTGTAAACCATATGATATCTTTCATATCAATTCCGAAAATTTTGTCCTTCTTGTTCTTTTTTTTGCCATTGGGTTTTCTTCTAACGTTATTCAGCTTCATTTCTAACAGGTGTTTGGCTGACTCCGATACCAGCGTTGACAGGATCATGTTTACAGTGTCAGCTTTGACCAGGCCTTTCAGGGAGGCATTCCTTCTTTGGGCCTCCTTTGTTTCTTGCACTTGTAGTCATTATGTTCATCAAAACCTTTTAGGTCGATACAGTCCTTTTAGGAAATCTCCTTGCATTTGCAGCACTTCTCATTCTTGTGACGACCATCAAACTTTCTATCACAGACACTACACAGAGTTGACATTCTGACATGACCCGTCCACCGCCTTTTATCCATTTAAATGTGAACTTGTTTTTCCCTCAGGTACACAAAGTTGCTGCTGAAGGGCATACAACTCCGTTAGAAATTGGTAGCTTGGGTGCAGTTAATATGAGGCCTGTATCAATGAATCATGAACCTAGATCTGGTTTGTCACAATCTAAGAATGTTTCACCGGAATCAAAATCTTGGAAGACAAAGATGGAATGGAATTATTTTCGGCTGCCTCTAAGAGTTCAAGCCTTTCTCCATGTTGTGCCTGGACTGTCTCAAAGCGATCCATTTTTTCTGAAATCTTGGTAATCTCGTTCTTGATGTTCTTTTCCATAGATTCTAGTTTAGAATCCATTGAGAGAGATAGGTTTTTTATGGCAGCCAGCACTTCACTATCAGCGGACATGTGCCCGCTGGGCAGCCTAACCTCACCATCACTCTTGATGCATTTCTTGGGCCTCCTCCAGCTTCTTTCTAATCATCTCAGCCGGGCTTGTCCCAGTCGCTGTATTCGTACGGCAGGCCCGTCCTGGGGTTGTCTGCAATGGAAACACGGGGAACTATGAGCAACCTAAGGAGGAAAGCAAGAAGATACCGCAGGAAACTCCGATGCTTACCGCCGAACCGCCTCGCCTCGGCATGAACGTGGCTTAATCTGTCTTAAAAACAAATTCATGTACACTGTTACAAAGGTCTCCATTCAAGGAACGTTCATGGAAGCAGATGATACTCCACGAGTACTGCCGTGAGTGCTAGTTGCGGCAGCATGCTCTTATCTCTGTTATTGTTTATAACATTGTAAATAAACTAGCTTCAGCGCCCGCCTGGCTGCGCCGCCGGGCACGAACGAGAGGAGGCCGAGAGGGGGCTGCCGTGGCAGCGGGGTGAGGCGAAGTTGCTCGCCAGCACCCAGCTCTCTGCCCCTGCACGCCCCCCCCCCCCCCCCCCCCCTATGCACGCCCCCATGCACTGGATAGTCCTGTAGCCGTGGTAACGTCTGTGCGAAATCGCCCTGCAGCGGGCAGCCACGGCCGAGGCCACGGCGAGCCCAAGTGGAGTGGGGTGTGCCACACGTACCCGGCGCACCCGACGCGCCGCGCCCTAGGAAGCCCGAATACCGTGAAACGGGGTAACTTCGGACACTGTTGATAGGTTTTTTTGAAATTGTGAAAGTTGTGGTGATGTCATGGACTTGAGGGTTAAAATTTATCATCTACCCACCTTTAGCTTCGTTTTGGCGCTTATCTCAATTATCTGCACCTCACCGTTTTTACAGTGGAGGGTCCGAAGCAGTGTCCGAAATTACCCCGTGTTTTGGGGTAATTTCGGACACCCCTGGAAAAAACGACTTTTCGTTCTGATTTTGGTCCCAAAATCGATCACTCTCTTTTTCTAAAGTGCCAATATGATTATACGAGAAATTCGTAAGGGTTGAGATGTAACGGTAAGGTAGGGGTGGTCATACATAATTTGAAGTCATATTTTTGCACTCATATGTAGTTCGATTTCAGGAATAGTGGGTGGAACTAGCAGAGCCATTTAGAACGCTTCTATTTTTTTAATTTTTGACCGATGATTAGCTTTCATAGGCAACTCGGGCCATACTTTATTACGCGAAAGTGAATCTTAAATCTTCCTCTACAAGATTACGTACGATAACATACATGCATATGAAAGGCAAGTAGTCGTGTCGTATGTACGGTTAGGAAGATACAGGGGCTCAGTGGAAAGCTTTGCATTTCAATTGTAGTGAACCGGCGAGCTATGCAGCCATTCGCCAAGGGCAACTCTCATGTCACATGAAAGAAAATTAATCGCAAAACAGTCGTTGACACTAAGGTAGGACATGCACATAAAACTAAGTATGAAAGATGTAGCTTGCCCCATTGTTATGAAAATCGAAGTTTACAAAGCAACCGCTGTAACAATTGGGGATTATCGTTGTTATTGGATTCTCTTCAACTTTCAGAAGAGCTCTTCAGCTTCCACCACTCAAACCTTGCAAAATTGAAAGTGTTCAGGACATACCCCCTCTCTCTGGCGTGACGTTTGTATGTCCGAAATTACCCCGTAAAGTAACATTTTTTCATTTTTGAGCCCATAGAAACCATACTATTTGACCCAAGTGATTGAAAATTTGACACAGTGTGCTCTTAACATGATCGAATCAACAAACAATCACCTCATGAACCGGCCATGGACAGTTTCGGCTTGCCAGTCAAAGTTTTTACGCATAAAGCAAATTTAGGTAAAAATGGTTGAATACAAAAACCACTATTTCTCCTGAAGTTTGCCCCTGATTTGGCCTCCGGGTGATTGATCAGATAGTTTTTAGTGTGGCCGATGCGATGCGCGCAACGGGACAAGCCTCCAAGTTGGCCGTTAGATGGGAGCATCATTGCAATGCTTCCGGGCAGAGTTGTCCGAAATTACACCGAGTGTCCGAAATTACCCCGTATCACGGTACTCCATGCTCTCTGACACGCCCGACCCGACCGCCAGACGGCCCCTCCCCCCTCGCCGTCCCTTTATCCCTCCCCTCGCCCGCCCCTCACATCCCCGCGCGGGCCCTGCTTTGGGACGCGAAGGAAAAGCAACTAGGCCCTCCATACTCTCAACTCGACCGCCACCCAATAGTGGATCATTTTGAAGCACTAGAAGCACCATCTCATCGCTCAAACCGCGTCTTGCTAGGACGCACCGTTTCGTCAAAAAGGGGCAGGGACATCAAATTGTGACATTTCTGTAGAATGACTCAAATACAATATTGTTAGGATGCGGGTAGGTGAAAAAAGTTTTGTAGACACACGGTCCAAAAAAACGTGAGATATTGTCTCAAATAACACTGCAAAAGCCAGTGGTAAGTTTGCTTGCCACAAATTTGGCAAGCTTTGGTCGGCAATCTTCAGAAGCTTGCCAAATTTTGGCAAGCTGGGGAGTATTTTCGGGCCTAGCTTGCCAATTTTTGGCATTCTAAACGGCTTGCCAAATTTGTGGCAAGTAAACTTACCACTGGCATAGCAGTGAACCCGGGTTTTCGGTATACCCTTTGCACATTGAACCCCCGACATGGTCATCACGTGACTATGTACCAAGAATAACAAGGTAGGCTATCTGCCCCGCATGCCGCGCATGTCTCCTGGGGCATTCCACGTCAAACCATCATGGTCCAAAACGCACTTGCTTAGATCCCGCTCCCAATTTTTTCTGTCATAGCCTACCACTCATATAGATTTTTTTGAAAAAATATTCAGAACTTTGGCCGTGGCGATTTTTTTAAACTTCAAAAAGCTTTCAAAACTTTTTTTTTTTTAAATTGTGTCTTTAGGCGCTCAAATGGGTTGAAAACAGTAAATGGCAACATAATAAAGTGATAAACAAGGTTGGGACCCTCAGTCTTCGCCTAAAAAGGCGTTTTTGACTAAAAATAACGGTTTTTTGAATTCCCAAAATACGCCATCTTACTTTTCGACCATATTGGTATCAAAGGGCCCTAGGGGGGTACTCTTACTGCCAGCAAAATATTGGGGACGGCAATCCATAAACACGAGAAATATTGTCAAAAAACGCTAAATCTTATCTTTGTGGATCGTCAAAAATTGACTATTTGACACCTATTGCTCCTGTGCATTAAAATGTTGTCCAAGTGTCTGTCTCAACTCTCTGGGACCATTTCGTGGTGAAGGTCAGCATTACAAGAGTTGAGGCACTACACAGCGAGAAATCGTAGGCAGTAGGTAGTTCAATCAAGTTGTAAGCTCATTCATATTTACAGGAAATAATTTACATACAAGTTACTATTTACACAACAACGATAAATTACATAAGAGAGATTAATTACGATATTCACACATGCCGATATTTTGTCTATGTTTAGCAAAAGATTCATACGCAAGTCCTTTAGTAAAAATATCAGCTTTTTGTTCCTTAGTAGGGTAAACTATACAGTTACCGTCAGTTTAAGAGCATCGCTTTCTTTTCAAGGGCCTCTTGGGTAGGTTATGACACTCAAACCCGTGCGACTTGTTCCAGACACCTCAGAAGGATCTAGACAACGAAGTGGCTGACGAAGATTTCACCAAAAACTTTTTGTGACGCTCTTATTTAACCTGAAAAAAAGGTTACCAAAAACACATCTATCGGCAGCCAAAATACAGTTATCAGCACCCTTTATGACAGTTATCGGCACCCCTTGTAAAAAAGGCAAACCATGACCGAAAGTGACGAAAATTTTTAACAGTCGTCACAGACACTCTATATCACCCCTCGACATGTCACGAACCCCTTCTCTCTTCTGTTATGCCTCTTGCGCCCTTCATTTTAGACTCATGGACAACTAGCACCATGAGCTGTGAAAAAACAACCTTTAACAGCGCCGAGGAGGACATTGCGTAAATCACGTAGATCACTGGGAAAAAGTGGCCCGATTTCATTCAAATTTGGCAGGGGTCTTCTTATGGTCATAATGCATCAGAATATTAACTCCCGGACGACGCCCGAAACACCAGTGAAGTTTGAGGCCACCCTGACGATAACTGTGTTTGGGGTGATTTCTCTGGTGCAGTTATCGCCCCCCCCCCCCCCCGAATGAGGACAAGCAAGAGGAATTTCTGTGCACCAAGCACAGTATGCCCTCTGCAATAGATGGGGAGAAGAAACCTGGCAAAGAGAATAGTTTTTTCCGGCCCACATTCACGAATTTGACGAAAGATTGAACCCCTGTTCCTGGTATAGAAGATAAAAACAAGCGGCCGAAGCGACCTCTTTCTGCACTTGACAGGAAACGTGGCTCTGTTGGCTAACATGCTCAATCAAACGCAATGCTGTCTCGGTCCTGCATGCTCAAAAGGCGTCTCTAGCGACCTGCATTGGCCACATGACTAACGGACGCGTACTTGCAGAGCAGAACCCAATCATTCACCGAGATGACGATAACTGTACCCCTGCCGAGAACTGTATAGTTTACCCTATCTATCAATTGAACATCAATTATCTTCTTGTGACTCAAGTCCTTAACAAAGTTATATTTTACATGAACATGTTTAAGTCGCTTGACATCCCATTTCTGTAATGCAGCTATAGCACCTGTATTGTCTTCATAAACTGGAATAGAAAAATTAATACATACACCTACACTGCCGCTCAAAATTAGCGGCTCCTTTTTTGCGACCAGCGCCATTTCTATGTTTTTCGAGCTAGGATGCTGAAATTTGGTAGGCGGGTGCTCCCATCGTTCACCTTAAGGCTCGCGAAGTGCGCGGTCCGTGCGCCACCCCTAACGGCCTGTGCAACCCCTGCAGTGCGTAAGGGTGAAAAAACCGAGACGAACAGGTCGAAATTTTTGACTTTTAATGGTCGGAAAGCCGAAATTTTTTGTGTACCGACTCAAATGAGTCTCCTCTTTCCAACGGTGCAAGCGGCATTGCAATCGGACAAACGCACCCCCTTCCACAGTCACCCCCACCCCCTGCAGGGGGTTGGATTCCAAAACGGCTGAAACCGGGTGCAAGCGATCCAGCGGCCTCTCCTGAACATGGGGCAGTTTTTTGTTTTCGATTCCGACCACCCTAGGCCAAATCAACCCCTTGAACGTTCCACCCCTTTTTGAACCTGGGGTGTTTAAGCCCTGAAGGGGTTGAATTTGGGCGCTAAAGTTCGTGGTGACACACCTAGGGCACGCAAGAACCCATTCCGATGAAAAAATCCAGTGTCGATCATCTTCATCCCCCGTGGTGGGGGTGTGCACCCCCTAGCGCCCCATGGTCGCCCGGTAGGGGTAGGAAGGTCGTTCAAAAACGGCCTCGATCGAAAAGAGTCGCCTGAACCACCATTGAAAGTTCCAAATCGATCCGATGCACCGTGTAGCCTCCAGAGCCAAAAAACCGTCAAAATCGGTGAAAACAACCCCTTAGTTCCACCCTTAAGAACGCCGAACTGAGGAGGGGTAGCAACAAAACCCAAAGTGCCCCGTCTCGGCACAACCCTTATCTTGAAGCCCCTAAAGTTTCAGCTTATTGCAATGACGCCCGGGCCCGTGCGAGCGAAGCGAAGATGGTGCAGCACTCGAGGAGCGGCCGCCACCGCCGCCTGGGAAGTCCCTCGCGCCGACCAGGTAGGCAACCCACCTTACGCGTCTCGGCGCGCGGCGCAAGCATGCCAACCGACCGGAGACGTGCCGACGCGGCGTGTCGCCACAGTTTAAGCAGGACACGCCGTGGAAGCTGCAAGTGGCGCGTATGCGTGCGCGGTACACGCGTGGCACGTTCAACTAGAACATCCTTGGCAAATGCTTTCGCTCTAGTCCGCAAGCCCCCTCCAGGGGCGTAATTAGGCGGGTCGAAAGGGGGGGGGGCGAATGTTTGAAAAGTTGCCTACCTTCAAGGAGCCTGTGTATGATAGGTAATTTTTAAGGACGTGGTTTGGGGAGGGGGGGCTAAATTCAAAACAACGTTACAGAAAATTGAGGGATTGTTACAAAGTTTGAAGAGGATTCACTTTATTCTACTTTTGTTTGGACTCATGTAGCGAGAATCTAGAATTAGACAGCTCTCAGCGAGCGAAGCAAGCCAAAAGCTATGAATGCTTAACTGTCTGAAACGTTGTTTCCGAGTCCTACAATGGGGAAGACTTTTTCGTCTAGAAGGGCTGGCACACTTGCTTCCCCCCACTTGCCACGGAGCCGAAATTTAGAAGAGGCTTCCTGTTGCGAGCGAAGCGAGCTAAAAGCTATAGCCTTGTTGAGCGGGAAATGTTATAACTTGGGGTCTTAGTCCTAGGATTCCAGGAGATTTTAAACATTACCAGGTACATATTTTCTGTTGGCCAGACAAACAAATGGTTGAAAATACGTTGCACTCAAATTTTCTTCCCGGCCTAAGATGGTTAAAGATCTAAGAAGGCATTACATATATCAGTCATAAGGTACCTCAATCCGGTTTATTTGCCAGCGGAGAGAACCCAGAAGCAAGTTACCTCCAGCGAGCGAAGCGAGCTAGAAGCCAATGCCGAAGTGTGTCCAAAATGCGAGTTGTTCGGGCCAGGCTAAGGGACGATTCCTGACTAATTGCTATTTCTTGGGCCAATCGGACCCAGTAAGGGCAGTACTTTTGGCCCCCTTCGGGGGCCAAAGGGGGGAGGGGGCAACCGCCCCCCCCCCCTAATTACGCGCCTGGGTTGAGTCTAACAGACCGCCACACGACCCCTCTGGGGGGTGAGTGTAAAAGACCGCCGCACGACCCCTCCGGGGGGTTGAGTCTAACAGACCGCCGCACGACCCCTCCGGGGAGAAGAATCTTACAGCTCACCACAAGACCACCTTCTTTTGCCATTTCTAGATGTTGCCGGAGCACCATTGACTAACACCTAAAAAAGTCGGAAATATATTATCATATTATTTAGCGGGCCACCCAGGACTCTGAAGAAAACGCGATGAAATCGTTCGATCCAGCAGTTTTGAGGCGCTGCGGGTAGGCAACCGTGGTGGTTCAAATTGCCTGCTGGGTCGCAAACGAAGGTGACCGACCAGTTGTTCAAAAGTTTGAGCACCAATGAATTTGAACCACGCCGGCGTCGGATTCCAGGAGCCCCGAACTTGTAAGAAAACGCGATGAAATCGTTCGATTCGGCATGTTTGAGACGCTCCTGGTAGGCAACCGTGGTGGTTCAAATTGCCTGCTGGGTCTCAAACGAAGATGACACACTAGTTGTTCAATATGTTGAGCACCAATGAATTTGAACCACCACAGCTTTGGATTCCAGGAGCGCCGAACTTGTAAGAAAACGCGATGAGATCGTTCGATCCAGCAGTTTTGAGGCGCTGCGGGTAGGCAACCGTGATGGTTCAAATTGCCTGCTGGGTCTCAAACGAAGGTGACCGACCAGTTGTTTAATATTTTGAGCACCAATGAATTTGAACCACCACGGCGTCGGATTCTAGGAGCCCCGAACTTGCGAGAAAACGCGATGAGATCGTTCGATCCGGCATGTTTGAGGCGCTGCGGGTAAGCAACCGTGGTGGTTCAAATTGCCTGCTGGGTCTCAAAGGAAGGTGACACACTAGTTGTTCAATATTTTGAGCACCAATGAATTTGAACCACCACGGCATCGGATTCCAGAGGCCGCGAACTTGCGAGAAAACGCGATGAGATCGTTCGATTCGGCATGTTTGAGGCGTTGCGGGTAGGCAACTGTGATGGTTCAAATTGCCTGCTGGGTCTCAAAGGAAGGTAACACTAGGGTTCTAAAAAAACGTGAAAATTATTTTTGATGAAAAAAACCATGGAAAAAAACGGTTTTTTTCCGAAAAAAACGGAAAAATATATTTTAATTTGAAAATTGTTTGAATCAGTGGCGGGAGTAGATGAGACTCAAATGGTTGCAGAAACAGAGCTCCTGTCGGGAAATAATTAAATTTTACTTGAATTGCACTTAAAATGTGAAAAAAGCTGTGATTTAATTGTTTCGCTTTTCTTAATCAGTAGAAGACTTATTGAGAGCGGTTCTATCGCTTATTCCTCATGCTTCCATGCATTTTTCAAGTGGATTCCTAGCTCCAATGCTTTATACCTTTCTATTCGAGTCGATTGGAAACCTCAAATGCTTCAATTTACGTCCATTTTTATATTTTTCACATTATTCGAAAAGTAAAGCGATGAAAAGAAACCGAAAAAAACCGTTTTTTTCGCAATTTTTCCAAATATTTTTCACGCTTTTAGAACCCTAGGTAACACACTAGTTGTTCAATATTTTGAGCACCAATGAATTTGAACCACCACGGCATCGGATTCCAGAGGCCGCGAACTTGCGAGAAAACGCGATGAGATCGTTCGATTCGGCATGTTTGAGGCGCTGCGGGTAGGCAACCATGGTGGTTCAAATTGGCTGCTGGGTCTCAAACGAAGGTGACACATTAGTTGTTCAATATTTTGAGCACCAATGAATTTGAACCACCACAGCGTCGGATTCCAGGAGCCCCGAACTTATAAGATAACGCAAGAAAATCGTTCGATCCGACATGTTTGAGGCGCTGCAGGTAGGCAACCGTGGTGGTTCAAATTGCCTACTGGGTCTCAAACGAAGTCGTCCGACCAGTTTTTCAATATTTTGAGCACCAATGAATTTGAACCAGCACGGCATCGGATTCCAGAGGTCGCGAACTTGCGAGAAAACGCGATGAGATCGTTCGATTCGGCATGTTTGAGGCGTTCCGGGTAGGCAACCGTGATGGTTCAAATTGCCTGCTGGGTCTCAAACGAAGTTGACCGACCAGTTGTTCAATATTTGGAGCACTAATTGATTTGAACCACTGCAGAAGTTGTTTTTTGAAGGCACTGAAGTTGGAATAAATATCATTATGTGCAAGTGGAATCGGTGTTTTGGCGATTTTGTTGGCTTCCAAGGACGTGATATACGTTATTTACGCCAGTTTTACTTATTTTAACGTTGTTCCGTTCTTTTCTTTTCTTTTCTTCCGTTTTTGTTGAATTCCCCTTTCTATAGCACGATCCGTAAAGCTGACCCGTTTTTGGCCAAAAAGGCGGACGTGAGGCTGGGGGGCTCCACCCTACGATGCTGTCTATGTGGGAAAAACAGGGTTTTCGACAAAGGTTGTCCAAATCAAACCAAACTTCGTTTTTGGGTTCTCCTTGACCCAAAGACATGTCAAAAAAAATTTGAAATTTTTTCGACAAAATTTGTCGAAATAGGAAATTTTTTTATTTTACTCAAAAGACGCGGCAATTGATTTTGAAAAAAAAAAAATTTTTCAAAGGTGAACTAAGGAGGAACATTTTGAGTTGTGTCCCATGTCCTGGTCTTGCTTAGTTTAATTGATACCCACCATTTTACGTTACGTAATTTTCTCATTTTTACCTAAAATTAAAAAAAATGCCCCTTTGCCAGTCAATTTGATTATAACTAGAGTCAAACTGAAGATATTTTATCTTTGTGAACCTCCTTCCATGCCTAACACACTATCTGCCTTCCCAAATAAACACAGTGTGTCCCAAAATACCATAACGGGTCATTTAACATTACATTTTGGAATAACGAGCACCATGTTGCAGTAAAGCAGCCCAACTACACGGTTAAAAAAAGGTTGTACAGAAACAATCAGAAGAGTGAAAATTTAGTCGTTCCAAAACATAGAATTTCATCATGAACCAAAGCGAAACAAATGTCGTTGAGTCTAGTAAGCGACATTTTGTCGTTGAAGAACAAAATTCTTGTTATCACTCTTTACGACACAATTTGTGGGGAAACAACATCCATCTGCTCAATTGAAGAATATTATGAATAATCATCTATTTTGTTCTTCTAAGTCATAGGAAAATTACTGGATAAAAATAATAATCTTGTTTCAGTGACAAATACTAGTTGGGCTGCTACTGCTCCAGCAATAGACATGGTGCTCGTTATTCCAAACTGTAATGTTAAATGACCCGTTATGGTATTTTGGGACACACTTTGTTTATTTGGGAAGGCAGATAGTGTGTTAGGCATGGAAGGAGGTTCACAAAGATAAAATATCTTCAGTTTGACTCTAGTTATAATCAAATTGACTGGCAAAGGGGCATTTTTTTTATTTTTTAGGTAAAAATGAGAAAATCACGTAACGTAAAATGGTGGGTATCAATTAAACTAAGCAAGACCAGGACATGGGACACAACTCAAAATGTTCCTCCTTAGTTCACCTTTGAAAAAAAAATTTTTTTTTCAAAATCAATTGCCGCGTCTTTTGAGTAAAATAAAAAAAATTTCCTATTTCGACAAATTTTGTCGAAAAAATTTCAAATTTTTTTGACATGTCTTTGGGTCAAGGAGAACCCAAAAACGAAATTTGGTTTGATTTGGACAACCTTTGTCGAAAACCCTGTTTTTCCCACATAGACAGCGTCCTACAGACCCTCCTTTCCATCAATACAGGGGACATTTGCCTGCAGAGATCTCGATTTCTCGCCGTGTTTTAGGTGTTTTTCGGCTTTAAAAACTGAACCAGTGGAGCTAGGATAGTGATATTTCGCGTGTGCCGAGCCAAGAACACACCTAATGAGCCTGCAAAGTCTCAGCCAGATCGGCCGAGCCGTTCAGGAGTAGTGCACACACACACGCAGACAGACAGACAAAACTTTTCAACCGCACTGGAGTAACAGGCTTCGCTTTCGCTCAGCCAATAAAGTTATTCGATTCGACACTCTTTCAAAATCAATTTAGCTTGTGTCAAATACTTTTTGGCAAAGGAAAGAAATATATTTGTTTGCATTACTCCCTTAAAACAGGCTCACTATCTACTCTATTTCCGGTTTTGAGATTCTTCTTGTTCTTCAGTCGACGACGACTAGAATAGTCTATTGACCTAGTAGTAGCCTCTAAGCTTCTGGCGACGTCAGTGTGCGTCAATGCAGAGCAAACAAGTAATACCCGTTGCAGTGTTCTTGCAGCGTCCGGGCCGGGACTCGTAAAACCGGTCTGAGTTTCTGGACCGGCCTTTCTGCAGAGGAGCTCGGAAAGACGGGCAGTCAGCATGATGCCGTGGCGAGCTGGGGTTGTCGTGTTGCTAGCGTGTGTGCTGTTCGTGGCGCAAGCGTTTACGAGTAAGTAGAAATCCAAATGGAACGTTTCTGTGCTGATTTTCCTTCAACTACAAGGTAGGTGACGCCAAACTGTGTCATGTCGCAGCAGGCTTCGCGATGCTGCGACAGTGACAGTCCACACCAAGCGTGCACTTGGCACTTGGCTTCAAAAAGTGGGCAACTTTTCGGAAATTTGTGTCTCTTTTAGTTTTTAGGCACGAAGTAGCCTTATAGCCGGCCCGAGATTCAATTTGTGTGGCCCTTTATGCATTTCGGAAATTTTCTATACGATTTTAATGAGACTTTGCAGACTTGTAGAACTTTAAACGCTGATTCTCATGCTGAAATCTGGTTAAAAAGTTAACGGCTAATTTTGAGAAATTTGCTGTCAAAATCGCCGTTTCCATGGCAAAACTCGACTCGTCAAAGGAAACAAGAAGGAAAGACATCAAAGAATTGATATCACATGGGAGGGACTCGTTCTTTACAAAGCTAGATTGATGTGTCAGTCGCTGATCGTTACATGAATGGTCCTCTGACGATTTGTAATTTTGCATTTCAACATAGACAATCAACTATATCCATAGACCAACTGCTTCATGCCCAGGCTGGGATCCATGTGTTACGTCGCTCCCTGATTGGTCGTTACCTTTCACTTCACTCGTCATTGGTCGGCTGTGGTCACCAAGCTGCCTCGGCAGCGAACGCCGCGTCCTGATTGGTCGAGGAGGCTCGAGCTCCACCAATCAGAACGCGGCGTTCGCTGGCGAGGCAGCTTGGTGCAGTCGATGCCACACTTGTGGAACAGTTTATACCTTTTAAGTTGATGTTCAGCTGCTTTCAGTGGGTGAAAAAGAAGCTCACATAAATGAGGAATATCATCAAACGGCTCGATTTTTCAAATGAACTTTAATTTTAGAGCCTCAGAGGAAGTTTTACGGAGGAACACCGCTCGTGCCGCTCGTGCCGACAACTGATTGTTTGTGTTTCACTTGGTATTTATACGAACAAGCTTTGCTCAAAAACCAAGAGCCAGAAACATAGGTTTGAACAGGCTGAATGCAATCAGCCCACTAAAATTGACATTTGTCGAGTTTTTAACCTTGAAATGTTGAAGTGAAAGGTACGGACCAATCAGGGAGCGGCGTAACACATGGATCCCAGCCGGGCATGAAGCAGTTGGTCTATGGATATAGTTGATTGTCTATGATTTCAACGAACGCTTCCGGTTGGTTCTCCTCTCAGGCAGGGAACATCGATGCATCGCGATATCTCGAGATATCGATTCTCGTGCATAATCGAATTTACACTAGAGTCCGTGCCAAAAACCTGCTTTTTCCATGACCAAAACCCTCAGAAGGACACATTTCTTAAAAAAAGAAGTCAAATGATACTTATTATTTCGTCTCTCATCTCCAACATAAGACATGCAACACCTGCCAAGAAATTTTCATTAGGAAGAAACCGCTAGCAGTTCTGAGACATATATCACGATTAGCGTGAAACGATGTTTCTTTATGACCAAATTTCTCAAAATTATCCATTGTCACTTGGAAAATACCCTCCTAGTTTTTTGTTGGCCAAAGATCTCTGGTCGTTGTCGTTGTTGTTAGCGTTCCAGTGGCGTTCTATATCAAAAGATGCAAACACTTGAAAAGAGGTTAGTTTCACATAATGCACTAAAAACGTCTCTCTTTCATGTTCATTTTCTCAGTATTTCTCATTGCAAGCAAAAAAAAAGTTCATTTACGATCTAGCGACTGACACTCCATCTTTCATTTGATACCACTCTCATTTTCCCACATGCTGTCAGATCTGAGATGAAAGATGTCCCCCCAAAACTCATTTTTGAACACAATACTCGTTCTCTTCACATAGAGTTTTGTATGTTAGTGAGTGGTGTGTAAAGAACGAGTAAAAAAAGAGAGTGGGGGGAGTCCGAGCCGGGGCGGACCAATAGCCGAGCTTCTTTTTGGGTCTGTACAGCTTACTCCAAAAGCTGAAATAGCACGTTCGAAATGAAAAATTTCTTTGACTGCAGGTAGACAAGATGCAACAATAGAATTGGTGTCGGTTCGAACGCAGTTTTTCGGGTAGAACTATCCGATAATACTTCTTGATAGAAGGGTTTTTGGACATGCGCAGTGGGTTTGCAACCTGTTGAACAGTTTAACCAACTGTAGCATTTGAAATCTGTATTAATTTTGCTCTCTTTTTTGTTTTTCTTTGTTTCCTGCTTATGAAAATTCATATAAAACAAATTTTCAATTTTTATGTGATGACTTTGTAAAAAAATTTTAACAGAAAAATAGCAAAACAAAAGTTTTTTTTTTCTGACATAAAGTTTCTCAAATATTACTTTTTTTCTGTCAATAAAACAATTTTGTTGTTGTTGTGATTCAGTTAGCACTAGGACCACTTCGCTCCACCTCGCGACTTGCAGTGCTCATGTTCCTCGAACAAGACTCACCCGCGTTTCGAAACCATCCCTCCCGAGTTTATGAAGTTTGTCAAACCAACTGTCTTGGTGTTGATACGTTGTAAGGGAGAACTATTACACAGAATTGAAGAAAACATGACTAGGGAACCATAGCCTTTTGAAACAAGCCAAACAATTCAACGTCATCAACAATGGAGAGGCAGTTTTAATGCGCGACTGCTGGTGCTTTCAGCTTCGCGATTTTCGCAAGGGCGCAGACGCCGAGAAACTAGTTGCCAACCCGTGAAAATTAATTTACTGCCTTCTTTCTGCTAAGAACATTTTAATAATGATGGACTTTAAAGATGTTCCATTGTCAGAACACTGCGGAATACATTAGCATTGGAATTTTTCGAATTTACCAGCATTTTGATTTCCATTTATTGTCAAGTTTAAATTTCGACGGGTGGCACATCGACCACATTGGTACCACTGTCATTGGTAGTCCCCTGAGCCACAACTTCACAACACCACTTCTTTTCTTTCTCCACACTCTTACACAATAATCAAATTAACTTCGTGACTCCTAGGATTTCTTAAAATCGTATTTTTTTTTCTAATCTTTCACCCAAACGGTCCAACTTAATGTTGCACTTACTTCTAATCCATATGCAAGTATAAAACACGAATCAGAAGTCGAAATTTAAGAAGAATTATAACCTAAAACATATTTTAAATCGAAAAAACGGCGTGGATTATCGGAAGTGGCGCAGCATCTCGAAGCCTGTTACGACAAGCCACTGTCTGGCGTACACCTACCTTTTGATATGGGCCATTCTTGTGGAGTATTTTCTCAGAAAAAAAATCGGGAAGTTACGAACAATGTGATGATGCATGATTCATTATTTTATGAAAAATTCGTAAAATCTGAGTACTCTTCAGGCATTTTTAGACACATTTTCAAAGAAAATATGAAGGGTGCATAATTGTTCATTCACGAGTATTTCACAATGAGCATTTGAAGGGAGAGTGGGGCGATTGGTGACAAATGCGTGTATTAATGGCGTGGGGCGATTCGTAACAAATACGTGTATTAATTTAAGTGGAGGGAGCAGAGGAAAATCTGAGTATGGCCCCTTTTTCGCTTCAAGTAGAGGGTCCTTGAACAATCGAAGCGGATGTAATCGGTGCTCAGGTTTAGTTTTGGAGGGCGTCTGAAATATAGGGTACGTCGAAAACAGGCCAATCTTTTATTTTGAGTTCTAGGAAGTTTCTGTCTGAGGCTCCCCAGGCATGAGTCACCATCAAAGTACACTCTCATTCCAGGAACGTGACATCACGTTGAAACGAATGTGACAAACTGTCACGTTCGTTTGAGCATTGTCACATTCGTTTGGGTGTGAATTGGCCGAAAATCGGCTCGTTCACATTCAAACGAACGTGACACAATGCTCAAACGAACGTGACACTTTGTCACGTTCGTTTCAACGTGATGTCACGTTCCTGGAATGAGAGTGTACCGTTGGAGCCTTGAAGTGTGACCCCTTTACAATGTAACCACGTGACATAAGTTGCCCTTACTTCGTTCAGTGATAGTTAGGGACGCATTTCGACGGTCCCTATCGATAGGCTCGTAAGTCCGAGCGGCGGGAACGTAAGCGCGCAAGTCCGTCCGCCCGGGACATACCGTCGTATCTCGCCCGGGTCGCGACGTAGCGTGCTATCGTTGCATCATTCCGTATCTACATAGCACGCTACGTCGCGACCCGGGCGAGATACGACGGTATGTCCCGGGCGGACGGACTTGCACGCTTACGTTCTCGCCGCTCGGATTTACGCGACTATCGATAGGGACCGTCGATTTCTTGTGTAACAGGCATTTGGGGTGATTCGTAACAGACCCGTATAAAATCAAAAATTTAAGTAGTTAATGCAATGAAATGCTTGAATTATTTCTCGAATCATCTGCTGCCTTATTCCAGTACATTCACACAGCACACAATGCCTTTTAAAGCGAGTTATTCTAATCTCTCCTGCAAAATTGAAAAAAAGTGAGGTTAGGATTGACATAGCCGATTAATTAATGCTGAAGCGGTCAACGGCAGCTTGTAATGTAGATTTTAAGGCGTCTGCAGGACATCCGAAGAACAACTGCTGGAGGAGTTAAACATTCCCGACGATATTTCATTGGCTGAGCGATAGCGCAGCCCTTGCCGTGTCTGGGCGCTCCAAGAAGTGACTGGTCGTGCGTCTGTCTGTCTCTCTGTATGTAATCACTCACGTTTCTCAGCAACCACTGAACAAATAATATCCAAATTTCACGTGGTTCATTTTGTAGGCAATTTTATGCTCGTTTTTATGCACTTTACCGATTGAAAAAAGGTTGAAAACTTTGGCTGAAATCCTGCGCGCAGTGACACCATGTATGATTTTGCTGACCTTTTTTACGTCCCTCATGTAAGTGCCTCCCCTAATGCTGAAAAAAAAAATTTTTTTTAAGTTGTTGCCGAAAGTTAGGTCTTTAACATGGTTACCGCCGTTTGTCTCTAGCATTCACGCAAGTCTTTTTTATTGAGGTGCAAACAGAAAAATCGAATAAAATTGAAAAAGCGTGCACCAAGTGCTACTGCCCCCTTAATCCCAACTCGATTAACGGGTTTCGCTGTCGCTCATCCAAAAACTAATGATAACACCCACGGTCAAAACGAAACCTGGGATTCCCAGGAGCCCTATGTTTTAAGGTATAGGAGTTTCCAGGAGATTCCTGGGATTCCCAGGAAGCGTTTTTACCGTGCCCTCTTAATACGAGAAATTTTGTGTTCTAGTTTCCAATGAGTCCACCAGCATAAAAGCAACTCTTTTGGGGACCACAAAATCTTCTTCAACTTTTCTGGCAAGTTCCACTTCATCGCCCCACTCAAGTTCTGGTACGAGTTCCGGTTCCCCGTGTCATTCCAATTTTTCGGAACGAACTGTCCCCCCGCCGTCGAGTTCTCCAGCGAGCTCAACCTCCAGTCCTGAATCTCGCAGGACATGCCCTCCGCTTGGGTCGCCCTCGCTGGACATAATATGCCGAGGACCCACCGGCGAACAGGTAGGCAGGGATGAAGATTGTCTGCGCTTACACTGTTAGAAAAGATTGTTGAATTACGACAAAAGTTTCAACAACTTAGTCGTACCCAAACAACAAACTCATTCAAAATTAAAACGACTAAAACATCGTTCCAAAACAATTTCTACCGTTTAAGAAAATAACAGCTATATAGTCGTTCAAAAACGAGATCCCTGTTTTAAAATGACAAACTCATTCACTAACGACAGAACTGAGCAGATCAAAAAGTACATGAAAAAAATCTTAAGTTCACTCAAAAAAAAATAATATTTTCTTTAAAAAAGAATCCGATATCTGCTGAAACATGTTCCAGGTACTCCACTGTCCATGACCAGTTGCTTTGCTCCGACTGGAATTGTTTGCCTACACTGAAAATCCAAGTGTGGGACAGGCATGCACTACAGTCGACCCAGCCAAAGGTCTCGCTTCTTGCGACCGTTAAAACTGCCCCCTCCACCGCGAAAGTCCTCCCGCACCAGCCCCCGCGCTCCCCCCGGCCCTGTGGAGGGGGCAGTTTTAACGGTCGCAAGAAGCGAGACCTTTGGCTGGGTCGACTATAGATAACGTGGGACAAAATGTCCCACGCTTGTAAGCGTGGGACAAAATGTCCCACGCTTGCAAGCGTGGGACACGGTTTGTCCCACGCTTGTAAGTGTGGGACACGGTTTGTCCCACGCTTGTAAGCGTGTAACACGGTTTGTCCCACGCTTGCAAACGTGGGACATTTTGTCCCACGCCTACAAGCGTGGGACAGTTTGTCCCACGTTATCTAGTGCATGCCTGTCCCACACTTGGATTATCAGTGTACCGCTGACTGCGCTGACCTGCAATGTCGCTGATGAAGAGCTTGTTGCTGCACTCTGGAAGAGTGCATCCTGCCTTAGCTGAACATGTTCTGTTTTGCTTTCTGCATGATGTCTCCACAAGATGCCTTCACTCTGCACTGCTTTGATTGTAAGAGCTCTGCTTAAGGGGGGACCCTGGTGAAAAAATCGCCAAAATTCCAAAAAATAATATTTTCAAAGTTCATAGATAAAAATGTGCATAGAAGGTTTCAAATTCAACAGGTTGAACACCTTTAAGCTAAGTGGGTAGTTTCTTTATCATTTGGAAGGAAATAACATTGAGATCAGTTGTTGTTGGCTTCTACGCTCAACTTCACAGCTTTGCTCAGTCGACAAAAAATTTTGTCGTAGAAAGACTTCCTGCGTTCCTGGTTGGCACCCACATGAGTCGTCTTGCATGGACTCTATTCATTGATGACTTGTCGACAAATTTTAGTGACGGAATCTTGATATCAGCCCTACTTTTTTTTAAACACACCTTAAAGTTTGAAAAAAGGGAAAAATATCACTTTTTTTAAAATGTTGAAATTTGAAAACTCATATCTCAGGACAGAAGTTGAATTTGAAAATTCCGTCTCTAAAATCTCTTCTATACATCTTTAGGATAACCCAAAAAAATTTTCAAGACTTTCCGTCCCAATGAAAGACGCAAGAAGATTTTTCCCCAATGCTCCAAAAAACACTAAAAAGCCACTTTTCTCAGAGACCGTTCAACATTTTGGATTGAATTTTGTTTTGGGAACTCACCATAATGAACCTCATAATTAAGCAAAGTTTCAACTTTCTGGGATTATTTTGAAGCCTACTTGAAACTTTCACCAGGGTCCCCCCTTAATAAAAATAGAACTTAAAAGGACTCAGTGGCTTGGTTAAGTGTGATAACTAAATCTTTAACCTATTCTGTACGTTTGTCTCTTGTCACGTCCAGGAGACAACGAAATACACTGCACTTCGAAGTTTGTGTTGATGGCCATGGGGAACAGTAGGCCACTGGGAAACTTCACAACTTTCCATCAAGTTCTTTGTGGCAACACCAAAACAAACGTCCCGCGGGCGTGGAAACGCATGATAGGGCCAAAGGTAATCCATGGGGAGTGAAACAGTCCAATATCCTCTCACAATTTAGCAAAACTTGGGGTGAAAACATTAAATTTGAGACAACAACGGTCACCAAAACAAACACACGCACACCGACCACTGTGTATGAAAAATTCAACATGAGAATGAATATGAGAAATACAACAAGTTGACAAATGAAAGTGAAAGACGGCTGTCTCCGTGCAGGAAGATGCCTGGCACATTTGCACACCCGAACCGAACCCGAAGCGCTTCGGCTCGGAGCGGCACCTCGGCGGCCTCGGCCAGGCGGCTTCGGCGGGGAAGGAAGGGCGATGGGAGGCTTCTCTGAAACTCCAGAGACGAAGTTGTCCAACCTATTGTAACCAAACCTAACGGGCTCGCAACAGATCTTTCGATACAATCTTGAAAGCTGTCAAAGCAAACAACTTCGCGGTACAAAGTATTCTCCGGCATGGCGTGTGGCTCCATGTCTCCAGCTTTGTACACCACGAACTTCTCTTCACTTTGCAAAGAAATAGTGCGTAAGTTGCTCCAGAAACGCAACGTTGCGAAGAGATGGTTTGTGAACTTCCAAAGCGATTTCTTTGCAAGTTCGAAAGTAATAGTTAACAAAGCAAAGAAAAAACTTTTTAACAGAGAGACCTTTTACGGAGCATACTTAGCAAGGATTTAAGAGTGTACCAACGGCAGCTATTACGCTACTGGTGGCAGATCTGAGGTGTCACGCAGACAAGGTCAATAAAAATATAAAAAACTCGGTTCTCTCCGAGTATCATCTGCTTTATGTTAAAGTATCAAACCATAAACCCGCCCCAGCGATGAGAAGCCGCGTCCAGCCGCCGTTCCCCCACCCATGGGCCGGCGCCCGAACCGATGTGCAAATGTGCAAATGTGCAAGTAGAAGAGGGGAGCACCCTTATTTCTTATATTCATTCTCATGTTGAATTTTTCATATACGCACTGTAATTCAAAGGGTGAGACATCTCACCAATTTTCGGCGATACAAAATGTATCACTGAAAAAATGGTCGTACACGCACGTATCACCGAAATAAAGGTCGTACACAAATGTATGACCGAAAAAAAGGTGAGACATCAGCGAGATTGGCCCTTGTTTTCCTGGGGAAGTATCACCCTTTTTACGGTGATACGTGCGTGTACGACCGTTTTTCGGTGATACGAGCGTGTATGACCATTTTTTCGGTGATACATTTTAGTATCACCCTTTTTCGGTGCGACAGTTGTGTCTCACCCCTCAGAGAGTGAGATGTATCACTATTTGATTTTCAGTGCGGTGGTCGGTGTGCGTGTGTTTGTTTTGGTGACCGTTGTTGTCTCAAATTTAATGTTTTCACCCCAAGTTTTGCTAAATTGTGAGGGGATATTGGACTGTTTCACTCCCCATGGATTACCTTTGGCCCTATCATGCGTTTCCACGCCCGCGGGACGTTTGTTTTGGTGTTGCCACAAGAACTTGATGGAAAGTTGTGAAGTTTCCCAGTGGCCTACTGTACCCCATGGCCATCAACACAAACTTCGAAGTGCAGTGTATTTCGTTGTCTCCTGGACGTGACAAGAGACAAACGTACAAGAATAGGTTAAAGATTTAGTTCTCACACTTGACCAAGCCACTGAGTCCTTTTAAGTTCTATTTTTATTAAGCAGAGCTCTTACAATCAAAGCAGTGCAGAGTGAAGGCATCTTGTGGAGACATCATGCAGAAAGCAAAACAGAACATGCTCAGCTAAGGCAGGATGCACTCTTCCAGAGTGCAGCAGCAAGCTCTTCATCAGCGACATTGCAGGTCAGTTGGCTTCAAGCAGTGCGCAGTCAGCGGTAGGCAAACAATTCAAGTTGGGCCAAAGCAACTGGGCATGGACAGTGGAGTACCTGGAACATGTTTCAGCAGATATCAGATTCTTTTTTTAAAAAAATATTTTTTTTGGAGTGAACTAAAAATTTTTTTCATGTAATTTTTGATCTGCTCAGTTCTGTCGTTAGTTAACGAGTTTGTCATTTTAAAACAGGGATCTCGTTTTTAAACGAGCTTTTTTATTGATGATGAAGTTGTTAATCATTTATTGTTCCCAAACAAATTTGTCGTTCACAAACAACTTTTTGTTTACGACTAGTTGTTTTTAAACAAATCATGTCATTTATAAACAACTTGTGTTAAAAAAAAATTAGCGACAAATTTGTCGTTAAATTACGACAAAATTTCTAACAGTGTATAGAATTGGCTCAAAACTGTCGTGAGCAAAAATAAATAAGAGGTGAAAGGGTTGGATATCACCCCTCCGATTTGGCAGATTTTTTGTGGATAGACCAAAGAAGTCCCAACGCTAAGATTCCAAGCTATGAGTATAGCACGTATGGTGCAATGCACTGAGATATCGCACCATACGTGCCATAGCCATACTGCGCCTTCCGTGCAATGCATCCCAAAAATGCCCTATGCTTTTGCAGGGGAGTGGGAAGGAATTGCACTTATGTGCAATGCAAAGGCATTGTACCACTTGACGCCATACTCATAGCGTTTGGATTCTCAGTGAAATCTTAGGGTAAAGGTGAACAATAGTTATTTGCGATCATCTACAGATACAATTGTGTAGGGAACCAAAGGATCCAATGAAACCAACCTTTGATTTTTCAAATTCTTCATAACCCAACCGTTAAGGAACTGTGTGCCTTCAAAGTTTGACTTTTTTCCGAGGGGGTAACGACTTGGGAATCCGGCTGACAGCAAATTGGTAATCCGTAAGCCGGACGACTTGAAATTTTGAGGTAATCCGGGGTAATCTTGCTAAGTCCAAAGGTAATCCAGGAATTTTTTTGTTTTTATCCAGAGGTAATTTGGCGGTAATCCGGGGTAATCCGTAGTCCAGCTGACACGAAATTTACCAGTGGTTACCCCCTCGCGTTTTTCTGAAAGGTGCTCCAAATGACAGTTTTTGGCCCGTCCCGTTTATTTTTTGTAAAAAAAAAAAAAATGACGGAGGGACGGGCAAGTATGATCCCTGCTGTGCGTCCGTCCGTTCGTCCGTCCGAGGACTTCCCGTGGTCCGATCTTGACCAAATTTGGTATGCAGCCTCCTTGGGTGACCCTAAGAACCGCCCGGTGGCAGCAAATCCGATCCGAGCCCCGGGGGCGCTGCTGCAGGTGCATCATGGTCTACATGGGGTCGAGGAGGATTTCGGCAACGGATACAGCCAGAAGGGCATGGAGGGGTATTTTTGGAATCGGGGCGACGAAACAAAACCAACGGTGCCAGTTTCAAGCGAATCGGAGAAGTTTGGACCCGGGTTCAAATCCCAGTTGGGTATATTTTGAACATTCTTTTTATTCGAGTTTTTTCATTGTTTCTTATGGTTTTGAGGGCGCTGATGACGAAAATAACATCTATGTTGACCCCAGACTCATGTTCAAACCCGTCAGGGTTAAACAAAGGCGAAATTCACACATTTGTTCATGTACGGGACGGGTTAAAGTTGCCGATGTATATCGCTACTTTTCCTGTTTTTTCTGCACTGAAGGCGTAGCCTGTATGTGTGCGAGAGAGGGAGGGAGACGAAAACGACTCTCGTCATCAGTTCACTTGCTTACTTTGCGGTTGACGGCTTGAGTTCTGAAAACTGGTGGTCAAGCCTAATACGCACGAATGGGACATCTGTCAGACATATATATTTATATATTTATATATTTATTTCAGGTCATATGGCCTTTTGAATATAGAGCAGATCAACAGCGCACATGCGTGTGTGCGCCACCTGGCGAGGACTTGGCAAGCCTGCTCTAGCGTGGCGTGTACATGCAGACATGCTTCAACCTGATGCATGCTATGTACACACTTGAGATTGCAGAAAAAGACTGCAACTGCCCCCTCTCCCCATGTGCACTGTGCAACTACTAGAAGAGAAGCAAAACAAATAGATTTTTCAAAGGAAGTCTGGCCCGGAGAAAAAGAACAAAATCCAATGGCTCGGAGAATTCGCAAGTCGTCGCTGGAGAAATATGACAAAGTCTACACTTACCCACAGAGAATCGCATGTAGCCAAATCGCATCAGCCAAATCGGAGAGATAAAATCTAACACTATCACTTCATATTTGTTTATGCTTATAATGTTGTACCCAGCTACTTTATCTCAGGGGAAGTTGCCAAAATTGTGGGTCCTTTTGTGTCTTTGGGCCAGTTTCCTTATTTTTCGACGTATCGACCTGCGGTTTGATTCCCATGACTGGACTTCATCTCCCCTACTATCCCACACACTAACCGAGCATGCATTTCAAGCATTTCCCTGTCAAAACAGGCTAAAACTGGGCAAAATGTAACTTCCATGCTGTCCATTGTCCAAAAAGTCCGTGTTTCAAGGCGAAAATCTCCTGAACTATTTGTCGGGGAGCAAATCCGCGAACAGCCTTTTGTTCCGTTGGCAACCCTTTATGACACCCTTGGATAGCAATTTATTCCAGTGACTCTCACCTCCTGCTTTATTGGATGAAAAAATGTCCACCGTGTACTGCTTTTCAAACATCGTCAGCTTTAGTTTCGCGCCTCAGCGCCGAACCTGTAGCGGGAAAAGTTTGGCTCAACGTCCAGAATCAGCAGCACGGTAGGTGGATTTTCGCTGGAGGGCTCCATTCCGGCTAGCTTGACCACCAAAGGTAAAAATCCGGCATGCATCAGGTTTATGTGTAACCTTCCGTGTCATCAATAGCGAGCTTGCTACTCGGCCTATCGATTTCGATCCACCTGGCCATTTTGCGCTTTTACGTCTTTTAAACTTTAGGCGAGACACCTGCTCGATTTGGTGAACCGGTTGGTCCGTTTTCACGGTTTGTTTGATGATGTAACTTCCGTGCCATGCACATTTTCGGTAACTTCCGTGCCATTCCCCCATCCAGGGTTGTTAACGTTATTTAACGATTAACGGCGTTACAGTAACGCCGTTAACCGTTAAATTGTCTGGGTCATTATCGTTAACTCGTTAAGTTAATGGACTTGCTTAACGCGTAACGCCGTTAATGCGTTAACACAGGAGTTCATACACGATCGGTCCGAAAAAAATATCATAAAAATTTCTGTGTTAGAGACAGATAGCTATAGCTATTTCAATTTCATACTTGTGTTATAGGTTTTAAATCCTTTTATGGGTTTAAGAAACGTTTGGTGGTGCGTTTAGCTGGTGTTTATCTCTACCCGCTCTGGTTATGTTATTTGTTTGTTTTTAAAGGTATTTTTAACGTTAACGCCGTTACTTGTGTTAATTTAACGATAGCGCGTTAAATTCTCAATTCCGAGTTAACGTTAACGCGTTAAGTTAACGGGCTCGTATTAACGCATTAACGTTAACGCGTTAAATTTGAAAGTAACGTTATCAACCCTGCCCCCATGTAAAGTAAAGGGGAAAAAACAAAGAGCTAGAAAATCCTGGTCTCCTTCTGAAACGCGTTCAGAACGACCCCTAGAACACAGGAAAATTGGTAAAAAAAATTTAGAACAAATTTTTTTTTTGTTTTTTGGCCCGTCCCGTTTATTTTTTGTAAAAAAAATGACGGAGGGACGGGCATATAGTATGATCCAATGACCAAATTTGGTATGCAGCCTCCTTGGGTGACCCTAAGAACCGCCCGGTGGCAGCAAATCCGATCCGAGCCCCGGGGGCGCTGCTGCAGGTGCATCATGGTCTACATGGGGTCGAGGAGGATCTCGGCAACGGATACAGCTAGCAGAGCATGTTGGGGTATTTTTGAAATCAGGGCGACGAGACAAAACCAACGGTGCCAGTTTCAAGCGAATCGGAGAAGTTTGGACCCGGGTTCAAATCCCAGTGGGGTATATTTTAAACTTTCTTTTCATTCGAGTTTTTGCATTGTTTCTTATGTTTTTGAGGGCGCTGATGACGAAAATAACATCTATTTTAACCCCAGACACAGGTTCAAACACGTCAGGGTTAAACAAAGGCGAAATTCACACATTTGTTAATGTACGGGACGGGCCAAAGTTGCCGATGTATATCGCTACTTTTCCTGTTATTTAGGAGCCTAAAGGACCCACAATTTTGGCAACTTCCCATAGCAAGACGTGTAAACTTAGAGGGGGGAGGGAAGTATTCCAACCTTTACATGCCAAACAAAATCGACCAATTTTCCTACGCTATAGTAGTGGAATTATAAATAAAACCTCAAGGTTTGTCGAATAATAGTGATACGGGCTTTTGAAATTGCAGAATGAGTAGTGTATATGTGTAGTACTTTTGATGATGGGCCATGTCAGGCCATTATTATACCTAGTGAGCCTGGACATGGCCGAACAAAGCGACGATAGATCGAAGGGCGAGTAGTGAAAATCGATTTTTGGATCGCGTCAAGGTTGGGCACCCACGTATCCAATAACTGGCTTTCTAGGGTGTAGTTATTGTTGTCGGAACATTCGCACGCCTCTTTGCACAGGATGCCGTGCCATGCGACCAACCTCAACCTGTCGGCGCTGTCGCCTCGATTGAGTGCAGGAACCATTTTGAGCATCGGCCGCTGCCCGACAGTGCGCACTTCTCGCGCTGCGGCGCGGACGGGATGTGGAGCAAGCCCCTTTTCACATGCACGCCAGGTGGGTAGAGATTTCCATACTTCAGGGTAAGGTGCCCAGTAATGGCCACTTTTAGCTCACAGGTGCGGCCTTAACCCCTTTACTTGGTCTCTCGTATGTCGTACCGGTGTGAAAATTTTCGGGAACATGCAAGAAGGATAGAGTAAAGCTCAACTTTAGAAAAACATCAACATCAAATTTATTCTTTGAGAAAGAAGTTCCTAAAATATCAGTTCAGTTTGCCAAGTGATGGCCAGTGCCCAGGTCCAGTAATGGCCACACTAGGGTTTGAGCACTTTGTTTTCGTCCCAGTTGGGACTGATTTGCACCGTGACCGAAGTTACAGAGGTCACTGTATCTCAGGAAACGTACCCTGGGAACCTTAATCCACTGTGCCTTAGAAACTGTTCAGACAGTGTGTTGTGTGCTATATAAATTTGGAAATAAAGTTAAAATTTGTAACTAGCGATAGAGAAGATTCAAGAACTGAAATGATTTCACCTCAAGAAGATGCACAACTAATGTTATGCATGTTAAAGGTAGACTTACATTCAATGGGTACAGGCGTCAAAAGTGGAACAAGAAGTAAAGAAAAAAAGTTTAAAGGATGGTGCGAAATATCAATGAATTGATATTAAGGGGGGACTATACTGAAAATGGGTTTTTCCAGGATTACCAGTGCAGAAATTTTCTCTTGTTTTCTTTCGATAGAATATTACTCAAAACTATTTCAGCCGAAGTATGAAAATTTTCGGCCAAACGGTTTAGGAGATATTCAAAGGTAAAGTGAAAAATATATGTTCACTAAAAAGTTTCCTTGCGTCGTATTTTTGATGTCAGAAAATTCGACTTATCGTTTTTATTGTCCTAAAGACCTGTTCTACAGGTTCTCTAAGCCGCTTTTTTCATTTTCGATCTCAAAACCTTTTTTTTTCATACGCGCTTTTTTTACAAACAAAAAAATGGTCAAAATTGCTTAAAATTGACTAAAAACTGACCATTCTCTTGTGACATTAAAAAGTTCTGACCAAAATTCAAAAATCCGGCTTAGAGACCCTGTGGGGAACAGCTTAAGGAACATCTGGTAAAAATTTTAGCCACGTAGATAAAAATTTATGACGCAAGGAACATTTTTAACGTTAAAACTAAAATTTTGAAAAAAAAAAACACGAGAAAACGTACACTTTGCGTGGGTCTACGTGACGCTGCGTTCCTTCCGTCGGCTTTTAAAGATTCTTAATATATTTTGTGGGAAGGAACAATGGCTGTACCGGCTAGACAAAGGTCTGAACAAGGTATTTTCGCGAAAATCCAATTTCACATTTTTGACCGAAAACGGCCATTTTTTCAGTATAGTCTCCCCTTAAATAAATGACTCGTTCTTTACACATTTTTTTTGTGAATGAAGGATGTCTAGTGGTTATCGAAAGTGGCCAGGTGGTTAAATAATTGTTAAGCTCGAAATGAAAGTACGTTCAAACTCTACCGCCATTACAGTAGTTCGTTTGAAATCCGCGTGGTGGCGCCACGGGTCGCCGATGTTAGCGGCAGGCCGTCCAAAGGAAGGTTGAAAAACTGCAGATATTTTAAATGTTTGTTTGCTAAGAGAGATAATACTCAAATGAAAAATGTTAAACAAAGCACAGGGAGGTGGATTTTTGCTATGGCACATGCCAATTCGATATGAATCACGAAAAAACGAAGTGTTATAACCTCTCATTACTAGACACCAGCCAGTTTTAATAAACATTTTCAATCTTCATTTGCTCAAAAACTTTCATAGTGAAATCAAAAATACTTCATTTACGCCTTAAAGAGGAGGCTTTGATCTTTCAAATGAGTACATTACATATGGTTTTCCTTGTGTGCATAGCGAGTTGAATCATGTAGCTAACAAAAACCGATTTTGAGCACAATACTCGTTCTCTTCACATTAACCTAAATTTTGAAATGAGGGTGTAAAGAACGAGTAAAAAAGGTCCAAAATGCATCTTGTTTCCACTTTTGACGCCGATAACTTTTAAAAATCCAGTCTGAACCTGTAACATGCTACACGTTGTTTGTTCATCCTGTTAAGCTGAACACGTTTCCAAAATAGAATTGTTTCTTACGCCTATTTAAATCTTTGACTACAAATCAAAATTTATAATACATTTAGTGTTTGAACAGTTTACAGCGAATTCAGGTTTCCATAGGTAGGGGGAGTGAGGCGCTAGGTCCAATGTAATATATTGCAGGCACCAAACTAGACGGACATGCACTCTGAGAAAAAATGACGGTAAATCCTGGATATTTTTTTTTGCCAAACTTAACCGTACTTCGAAAACCAGTATCCACCGTACTTGTTTTACAAAATATTCCGTAGTCTTTTAACGGTAGTTACCGTTCTTCCGTACAGTCCATGCCGTAGGAAAGACCAGATCTGGTCCCAACAAAGGCCGCTTCCAAGAATTGTCCACATCAGGATCTTGAAAAAAGGGGGTCGACCGACTGAAAAATTTTATTGCACCTTTCGATAGGTCTCGTCAAGACCTTTTCAACGAGTGGTCGGAAGGGGGGTCCAGGAGTCCGACTTCAGCAGTTAACGTACATCAGGATCTTGAGAAAAGAGGGTCAACCGACTGAAAAAAATGTAGCAGTTTTTGATAGGAATTAAAAGTACGGGATTGCCGGGGGAAAAAGTACGGGATTCCCTGTAAAAAAAAGTACGGTGTTGCCTGTAAAAAAAAAGACGGTGTTGCCTGTAAAAAAAGTACGGTGTTGCCTGTAAAAAATGACGGTATTGCCTGGTAAAAAAAGTACGATGAAGTCTGGAGTAATCGGTACAGGATTTACCGTGATCTTTTCTCGCAGTGCAGGGGGGACGCATCTTCAACTTGTGATAGAAGCTTCCGGATGCCGCAAACGTGACCGCACATAGTTTGTCTTCGACATATATCAAGCTGCACAAAACTTGTCCCACCACTTTTGCGGCATCCGGAAGCTTCTATCACAAGTTGAAGATGCGTCCCCCTTCATCGCCCCTGGCACCATGGCCGTCGCCCTGCGCATTTGAGAAGTGCAACGGTGAAGCTGTTCCTGTTTGAGCCCTGGTGGGAAAATCGAAACTTTTTTGAATTTTGGGCATACTTCAAGGGGTCTTCTTCCAAAAATGCCTGAGCCATCTAAAAATCGCATATTTAGTCGGTGAAATAGTGAACTACAATTCACAAGGCAGATTCCGGCCAGCTCTGTTGCGAGTCCATTACCTCTTGTCTCATCCAACAAATGGTGGGTTAAAAGTACCTCATTTTGAATATCAGTGTAGCTTAAAAAGAAAAGCAAGAAGCAGGTTACCTGGAGCGAGCTAGAAGACTTTTTCCAAGAGTTTCCTAAATGTGATGGGCCTGTTTTGGCAGAGCCGAGTGATGATTTCTAATTCCCGGCTATTCACCTGCGCTTGGCCATGATTTTGGTCCCTTTTTGGGGACGAAAAGGGGGGGACAGGGGGTCGCCCCCCTCACCCCTCCCCTTATTACGCGCTTGGGCACATGGGAGAAGACGGGGCCAGAAGCGCCAGCTATCTGCGAGCTCGCCCGGCAGCTTCTTCGCTGGACACTCCCGCCCTTTTATTCAAAAAATAGGGGGGGGGGGCTATGTGTCTGTGGCGTCTGTGTACAAGAAAGGAGTTGAGCTAGAGTAACCAGATTTGGAGGGTACTTCAGGAGTACCGTCCCAACAAATAATCCGGCGGTGCAAATCCCGTCCGGGTCGCACAAGGGCTGCTGCAGGTGCATCATGGTTTACATGAGCGGGAGGGGGATTTCCGCCATTATTGGTGCTAGCAGGGCACATAGGGATATTTTTGGAATCGGGGCGACGAGACAAGATGAATGGACCTGGTCCCGACCCCATCGGCCGCTTTTACAAGTTGGCCAGATCAGGATCTTCAAAAAAGGGGGTCGACCGACTAAAAAAGTTTATTGCAGATTTCGATTGGTCTCAGCAAGACCTTTTCAACGAGGGGTCGGAAAGGGGGTCCAGGAGCCCGACTTCGTCCATTAGTCACATCAGGATCTTGAAAAAAAGGGGTCGACCGACTGAAAATTTTTACTTAAGTTTTCGATAGGTCTTGGCAAGACCTCTTCAACGAGGGGTCGGAAGGGGGGGTCCAGGAGCCCGCCATCATGAGTTATGGGAAAAAGTGCGACGGACTCGTTTTGCGCTCCTGCTGGGCCTCTATTGCAAGGAGTTGCAGTAGCATGGCAAATATGGGTATTTTCGGAACGAGGGCTAAGAGACAAATAAAATGGGCATATTCCAAGGACAGTTGTAGTAAAAAGTGTAAGGACTTTTGCATAATGTGAATAAAAGGGCGGGCCTAAGTCACGATGGTACAATCGATAACTTTGCTTTACCCGCTCATGGTGTGATGCGAGCGGGCCGAAGGCCCGGGCCTTCGACTGGCCAAGTTGGGCCTGATGCGAGGGCCGAAGGCCCGAGGAAAGGCCGCCGGCAGGCCAAGCTGGGCCGGCCCCCTGTCGAACCGAGTTGCCGGCGCCGCGAAGCGGTGCTGGCAACTCGGTTCGACGGAAGGGCGGGCCCTAGCTTGTTTTTTCTTGTACAATTAACGAGCGCTTTAAATCATACTACATGCCCGTCCTGCAGTATTTATTTCTTGAAGTTGTCGGCATCGTGATGCTTAGTGCGTTGCAGAGAAAAACCGCTCGGCATGATTAGAGAACACATTCAACACAATCAAATGCCGAAAGTTTTTTTTTGCCACCCTAAAGCAAGAAAGGATACAACAAAATGCAGGACATACCCATTCATAAATACCCCGAGACTTAACCTTTCTTTTGCAGCTTTCAATTTTGTTCTTTTGTTTCAAGTGTGCGGCCGTCCGTCGGGCAAAGGCGTTGCTTTCGTGCGTCATGGGCGGAACGTGTCTTCGGCTGCCGACTTTCCGTGGCACGTCGTCGTCTACGACACGACCTTTGCAACGCACGAGCAGATTTGTGGAGGATCCCTTATCAAACCCAGGTACTTCGTGTCGGGTAGGTAAACCAATTTCACTGGTTCGATGATCAGCGCTGTGAGCTTGCTCAGTACAAACTTACTGGTGTCCTTCATTAGTGTAGGAGGAACTCTTCATTGATATTTTATTTGCCCCCCTGGTCGACTCAGCTGCCCACTGTTTCCACAGTAGGGATGGGCCCTTAAGAACAGCAACAGACTTTGCTGCCGTCGTGGGCAAGCGGATCCGCAACTGGAACGCAGTGGAAGACACAGAGCAGCGCGCGACGGTATGGCAATTACTCGTATCAGCAGTTCGGAAATACACGTGGGCCAAAAAAACTCGTTGAAATCTGTAGCATTAAGGAGGGACCCTGGTAAAACTTGCAAGTAGGCTTTAAAAAAAATATCAAAAAGCTGAAAATTTCCCTAATTTTCCCTAAACAAAATTCAATCCAAAATATTGAACGGTTTCTGAGAAAAGTTCCACTTTAGTGTTTTTAGAGCGTTAGGAAAAAATCTTCCTGCGTCTTCAATGGAAACGGAGAGCCTGGAAATTTTTTTTTTGCTGTCCTTGAGATGTGTACAAAAGATTTTAGTGAGGAAATTTTCAAACTCAATTCCTGTTCCATATTAGAAATGTTTAAATTTTAATCATTTCTAAAAGATAATTTTTTGCCTTTTCTAAAACTTTGTTGTGTCTGTAGACAAAAGAAATGCCGATGATAAGAAATCCTCACTAAAATTTGTCGACAAGTCATCAAATATTTTAATCGAAGCAAGACGATCCATTATGTATGTCTCAACCAGGAACGCAAGAAGTCTTTTTTAGACAGCATTTTTGGTCGATTAAGTATAGCAGTGAAGTGAAGCGTATGAACTGATGACAGAACTAACTGTAAACTAAAGGTAACTAAAGTTATTTCTTTCCAAATGACTAAGAATCTACCCACTTAACTTAAAGGTTGAAACCCCTGAATCTGAAACCTTTCCATGCACATTTTAAGCTAAGAACACTGAAAATACTGTGTTTGGCAATTTTGGCCCTTTTCCACCAGGGTCCCCTGTTCAAATGATATTGATGAGTAATTCCGACATGATTGTTTCTAGATAAAACAAATAATGCTCAACCGCTACGGTGGTTCGAAGCATTTTTTTATCAATGATATTGCACTTGTCGAGTTACATCAGGATCTTACCATTACTACCAGCGTCATGCCCATCTGCGTGGACTGGGGAAGAGCGCACCCCCCTCTCAAGAACGGCGAGGAGGGAATAGTAAGTGAACCACTGCGAAATGCAAAGCCCATTGACTCGCAGAAGCTCCTTCCCAGTTTGATGTCTGTTTTTCAAAGTGAATTTAAGTATGAGCTTATTGTGAAAAATCCAAACTATATCGCCCTTTACAGGTTGTTGGGTTTGGCGGAGAGCGAAATACGCCCATTGAGTCGCTTCAGTTGTCTAAGCTTCCGTTTGTCGATCTAGAAATCTGTCAAGGAACCGTGCCCGATAAGTTGCTGGTTTACACGTATCTTACAGACAAGTTTTGCGTCGGAGTTGCCAACGGTTTGTGTCTTACATTTCCGCCTCTTGATGGTGTGCGTTGAGGCACGAAACGACCCCAGCCAACTCCATCTGTTTATTGCGGTTATCATACTCCCATGTCGTTGAAAACTTTCAGTTTTTTGTTTAGTTTTTTTAGTTCGTCGAGCGATAAATGTTGGTACGACATGATAAAGTCTATGCTTCCGTCGATTTGGAAGCCAATTGCTTTGGAATCGAATCCAGATTCAAAAAGCTTGCTCAGCTCTTCTTATTTCTATGCATTCAAGCTATGATTTTTTGTGGGTAGTTTACTCACAAATAGAGAAGACTTTTGCCTTAATATTAGGTCCCGCAAAAATGTATCGTCCAAATACTGATATTTCTAATATTACTAATTAGAAATCAATGCAGTGATGTGATAAGTTTCATGCCATTTGCTGCGATAAAAAGGCGAATGTGATTCTTTCAATTTATCGCATCTGGGCCAGCAATAACAAAATTACTGCATAAAAATGCAATAAATGCAATAAATTTCTAACGTTTTGGCCAGTTTTGGCACAGATTATCACATTTTAACGTGATAAGTGATAACATACGTACGTTAAACACTGGCAAAAAGCTACGGAAAATTCTGTAAACAGCTTGTGGTAATTCTCTGTAACCCTCTTGTCAGTATTCTCCGTAGGCTCTTACAGTATTTTCCGTAGGACCGCACAGTATTCTCCGTAGGACCTCACAGTGATCTCCGTAGGACTGTACAGTCTTCCAGGTCCTACGGAGAAGACTGTGCGGTCGTACGGAGAATACTGTACGGCCCTACGGAGAATACTGTAAGAGCCTACAGAGAATACTGTAAGAGGGCTACGGAGAATCCTGGCAAAAAAATTAACAGAATTTTCCGTACCTTTTTGCCACAGTGAAGCAATGTAGACAAAAGTAAGGCTGATAATAAGAAATCCTCACTAAAATTTGTCGACTAGTCATCAAATATTTTATTCGACACAAGAAGATCGATCATGTATGTCTCAACCAGTAACGCGAGAAGTCTCTTTACGACAGCATTTTTGGTCGATTTAGTAATTTTTTATCAAGAAAAGTTCCACTTAAGTGTTTTTAGAGCGTTAGGAAAAAATCTTCCTGCGTCTTATATTTTGAAATAAAATGACCTTTAATGAAAGGTGACATGAAAAATTCATCCCTCGAAACTATTTCTTATGTGTTCCCCGGCTCTTTTTACGTAAAGGACTAATGCCGAAAAAAAAAAAATTAATGAGTATACGGAGGAAAAAAATGAAAATGTCATGATTTAGACCGAAATGAAAATTTTGCTGTTTTATCACAGCCAAACGGGGCGAGATACCGCAAAACCCTTGGGATGTTTTTATAATGACCCCTATTCATTAAAACAAATTCATCCAAATCGAAGAGATGAATTTCCAATCGCCCATGGGCCTGTAATTTGGCCATTGACCCATGGTGCAAGAAAATTGTCACTTTTGGTACGGCACCACCCTGAAATACGTCAAACTTTGGGAGCAGGCAGTTTCTTAACGGCTCGTCGGACAAATTTAGAGTTATGTCGATTCTTTGGTTCATTCCCTACACAAATGCATCCTCAGATGATCGAAAAAAAACTATTTTTGACCGTTCTCTTCGAGATTTGGGACGTTTTTGGTCATTTTCCAGTGTTTTGGGCCAAATTCCAGACAAGATTCTTGTTCCTTTGACAATTCTACACCAGAGAACCAAATTTCGGCCATGAAAATTCCCAAATTTTAGTTAGAAAATTGAAAGCAAGTGAAAAATGGCTACAGTTTGAACAAGAAATTTTCGCGGGACCATATATCTAGGCAAAAGTCTACTCTATGGGTGAGTAACCCGCCTACAAAAAAAATCAGCCCAATCGGAGAGTAGAAATTTAACTCTGTCAACTCTCGTTTACTTTTGGTCCATAGCATTAATTGGCGATCCCGTTAACAAACGTTTACTGCAAAACTCCGTATGCAGCGATTCTTTTTAAAACAAGATAAATGGGCGCTTAGGAAGGTTCCTGGTTGACGTGCTTCTTGTTTTGCAGGCTCTTCTGTTGGCCAAGGCGACAGCGGGGGTGGTCTGGCCTTTCCCACATCCGAAAGACAGTGGTTTCTAGAAGGTGTGCTGTCGATTGGAGACGCGAACTCCGTCGCCATGTCACTGTTCACCAAAGTCTCCCAGCACACCCTTTGGATGTCTGGAGCCATCGAAGAACCTGGTACGCAGAGTACTTCGGTACATTTCACGAGTTTCATTTTTATCCACCATAACAGGATGAACCTACGTCCGGGTCAAAACGAGCCTCAATTTTGTCATCACCAGCCTCGAAAACGTACCGTAGGGCGGTGAACTTAGCTCAGACGCCTTGTGGAAATAGAACCCATTATACTAGGGGTACGCGCCGTTTAGTGTGGGCGCGTAGTGTGGCTGAGCGATGAGAATTAGTTTGTGCACTTCAGACTTGGCTAAAGTTGACGAAATATGCAACTTATGGGCTCATATATAGTGAAATGTAGGTCTGGTGTATAAATGGAAGTGATTTTCGTTATCAGCACACAAAAAACTGTCGGGATAAACGTCAAACTCGATTCAAAAATTTTGGTCCAGAATTGGTCAAAAATTTGG
>NW_023144634.1:1348301-1394948 GCF_012932325.1 Thrips palmi
AGGCCGCATATAGCTTTGGCCTGACCGACCTGAGTCGAACGGATGCTGGCCTGCACTGGCCGGCTGGCCCACATACTTGACCGAAGCAACCCAGTGGTCCCCGCTCGGCTGAGCAACTGACAGGGCACATTGCAGAGAAGGGAAGAGGGGAGGCGGGGGGCCTTGGTTGCCTACCCTCTCGGGGTCGGGCCGGCTCGGTCCAGCAGCTTCACCGTACAACCCAACTGGCCCGTCTAGGTTTGTGCTCGGCCTGTCCGGCCCGCGTAGAATGCAACCTGGTTAAAGTAACTCATTGGTTCTAGAGTTGGCCTCCGTACACGGTACGGGCCGGCTGTGTCCAGTACTATGTAGTATTGTGCAACACTTCACTGAAAACCCAAACGTGGCCCAGACCGCACCATTGGTGTGGTCAGATGGGTGCCATTTTGACCACATCAGTTGGTGTGGTCTAGACCACGTTTGGCCACGTTTGGTGTGGCCTAGACCACGTTTGGCCACGTTTGGTGTGGTCTAAACCACATTTGGCCACGTTTGGTGTGGTCTAGACCACACGAAACGCACCAAACGTGGTGTAGACCGCACCAACTGGTGTGGTCAAAATGGCATCCATTTGACCACACCAGTTGGTGCGGTCTACACCACGTTTGGTTTTTCAGTGTTTGAGCATCCGAAAACTCTGCACAACGCGCTGGCCTTTGCGTCCAGCTTTTTCGGGAGCTTTATCATGCTGTTGGACCTAATTCTAGACAAATGGACAAAATTAAAGCTTCCTAGGAACGTTTATTCAAGCCGGTCGAAACCACCTTTGTTACTTTTTACAGTGCGTACTTTTGTGCCCCAGGGGACTGTACTATATTTTTACCCGTTTCATTTTTCCTTTTCAAAAAAATTTCATTTAAGCTTGAGAGTTTCAAGCGGTACTGATTTTCAAAGAATACGGTCTAAACTGTAAGGTGGTAGCGTACATTATAGACTGGCGGCTGATTCTTTGCAAAGCTGGAACTTAAAGTAAAAGCACTTTAAAAAAAGATTTTCGTGGCCATTAAAATTGCTTTAATCAGCTGTGCAGTTTGATTCTAAAAATTAAATTTAGAACTGGGGTTAATTTAATTGAACTCGTTGGAGGGACAATTAGTTCTGAAAGCACGCTTACAATTGTTCAGTATCAGCACGGAGGTAGAGCAGGTGTTCTTTTTTACCCGAGGCCACAGTGTACTCCTCATACCCATCCTCCCCCTACAAAATTTTTGGGGAGTGATGGACCTGTAGTCGAAATCTAATGATTGCTGCCATTTGAACTGCCCTTTAGGCGTGGAATGCGTCTGCTGCTCTTGCCCATACCGAGCCAATATAATCATTACCGTTCAGGAGACATTGCCGAAAAAGTAACGTATTTTCGCCTCTTTACGCCCATTCGCAGCGACCGACGGATGCGGATGGCATGAGTTCCAATGCAGGGACGGCGGATGCATCGACGCATACTTACGGTGCGACGGTCGCAAGGATTGTGGTGACGGCTCCGAAGAGGAAGTTTGCAATTGTAAGTGGATTGACTATAGTAAAACAGAGTTTCCTGGTAGAAAGGATCCCGGAAGCGGAAGAAGGGAATAGCTTCACTTTTCTCCAAATTGAGTTCATCTTATCATTGTGCCTTACATCATCACACCAGATTATTTGACTCAATTCCTAGCAGTTTAGGAGAAAATCCACATTGGAAAAGGATATAATTAAACTTGACCCCTTTTTACGCTCCAAATTTAGCGGAAAATGGAAACGAGTCAACCGAAGCCCACATGTCTCCGTTTAAAATAATTTCAATTGGAGATAACTGAACTGGTATTTTTATGAATCCAGTGTAAAAAGAATCAAGTCAACATAAAGCCCCTTCATTTGAAAAACTAAAATGGAAAAAAGAGCTAAGTCACAACAAAATACATCAGAGTAACAAGCACTTTATGCTGACTATATTTCCAATTGAGTTGCCTCTAAACTCCACTCCGTTTAGGAAATACACGTTGAGATGTCTCTGTTTTCCATTTCAACGGAAAGTGATAAGTCACAGAAACCGTCTAAAAGAGTGATCTGACACTTTTCATGTTTTTCACAAATATAACTTTTGCTTTTTGAACTTGTTATCTTCTACAACAATCATTTGTTTTTAGTTTTCCCTGCTCTGCAAACTGAAGTGTGTACATAGTACACTCTTATTAGAGCATAGTTCCAAGTACACTCTTATTTACAGCATACTTGCTAGGCACACACTAAAATAGAGTGTACATTGCATGTACACGCTAAATAAGAGTGTACCTGGCAAGTACACTTAAACTGGCCCATGCTTTTAGATAGGACTTATCGAGTGTATTTTAGCGTGTACATGGAAGGTACACACTTATTTGGCGTGTACTTGCCAGGCACACTCTTTTTTAGCGTGTGCCTAGCAAGTATGCTGTAAATAAGAGTGTACTTGGAAGTATGCTCTAATAAGAGTGTACTATGTACACACTTCAGTTTGCAGAGTGCTTACAGTGTTTTGTTTCTCCTGAAAAATTGCTAAAATGGAGTTATCCCCTTCTTCCGCTTCCTGGATCAATTATACACTGTTGTTTGTCTACACCAAATTACTGATTACGTTTTATTCTGCATAGCTTTGCACGGAATTAAGCATACGTTTTGAAATGCAGGAATTTGTGCGTAGCCAAGAATGGAAATCTACACAACAAACTAAGTGCACTTACATACGCATGCTTGACGCATGGAGTTCTACGGTGTCAAGCATGCATTTGTAAGTGTGTACTCAGTAGACAGTTAGGCAGCACCTTGTGCGTTGTTGCGCATTAGGGTGCGTCGATAGCACGACTTTTCAGATGCAGCTTTTGGGTAGCACTCAAAAGTTTCGTTTTTTTGTGCTGATTCCATAAATGACCGCGGTTTTGCGAAAGGACAAAGCCTTCATGACCCTACCGGGCGTTTTATGTCAAAAAGCGGAGTTTTTGTATTTTTTCTTGTTTTTCGGTTCCGGATTTCATCCCAAACTGTCGGGGCGGCTGTTGCACGGTCGGATGGCCACCGCCCACACTAAATACAAGTTTTGCAGCTTGGCAGGACCACCGGACACCTCACGTGTGTGTCCCAAACCTCAATTTTCACCCTTTTTTTACTACAATTTTTCATTTTTTTTCTCTTTTTTCAGCTTTTATCGAGGATTGTACCGACCCAGTCGGTCTATACCATGACCACAGGTTGTATAAAACAGTGTAGGGGTACATAGAACGCAGGCAGCCCCCGGACCGGGGCTGTGTAGGGAGGGGGAGGAGGGAGGGAGGGGAGGCGGAGAAAACAAATGCCCAAAATCGGCCCAAATCAGCTGTTTTGCCCTGTTTAGCCTGTTGGTAAATACTGTATTGCGGTGCAGCTAGCTCGGTAAGTGTTTCTTCCCCTTCGGAGCGCCCCCAGCGGCAGTGGTGGGGACTGGCGCGGGGCACCGCGAGACTGTGCCGCCGCCGCTGGCGGACGAAGGACTATGTGGGTGGGTCCGAACGGAAAAAGTGGAAAAAATATTTGTGCGGACATAACTGAGCTTCTTTAATATGTAGTTATGTTGATTGGTGTATGTGATTTTAATTTGGAATAGACCGCCTGAATATGTTTACAGATGTTTAAGCCGATGAGGTGGTTTTCACATGTACATGAGACTATTCATACTTTGTCACACACGTAACAAGTCGCTCCCTTCTTAGGCTCACTGCTTGCCTCTGTTGGAACCAGACCATTTCTGGAGCGCATGTGCCTGTACAAGGTTTTCTTGTGTTCATATGTAGCTGGACACCGGAGGCCAGACAAGAAATCTTTTTAAAGAGAAATGATCAAAGTAGTCTAAGGCAGCCAGCGTTGTTACTCACAGTGAACATGCTTCCTTTGAGTACATCTTCACAGGTTGACAGACAGAACAGAAATGACCGATAATCACGCGCTTTTCCCTAACACTTGTTTTAGTTCGCTCCTTTTTCAAGCGGTGTTTTCCCTTCCCCGGGCCAGTTTGAAATTTCGCGTCTCGCGGTGCCCCGCGCCAGTCCCCACCACTGCCGCTGGGGGCGCTCCGATCGGCGGGGCCGCGGCATCTTCCTGCGCGTATCCACTCGTAGCGGACGCGCTCGTGGTGAGTCCTGGGTAGGCAAGGGGAAGAACCACTTGCCAAGCTAGCTGCACCGCAATACAGTATTTACCAACAGGCAAAACAGCTGATTTGGGCCGATTTTGGGCATTTGTTTTCTCCGCCTCCCCTCCCTCCCTCCTCCCCCTCCCTACACAGCCCCGGTCCGGGGGCTGCCTTGCGTTCTATGTACCCCTACACTGTTTTATACAACCTGTGGTCATGGTATAGACCGACTGGGTCGGTACAATCCTCGATAAAAGCTGAAAAAATAGAAAAAAATGAAAAATTGTAGTAAAAAAAAGGGTGAAAATTGAGGTTTGGGACACACACGTGAGGTGTCCGGTGTTCCTGCCAAGCTGCAAAACTTGTATTTAGTGTAGGCGGTGGCCATCCGACCGTGCAACAGCCGGCCCAACAGTTTGGGATGAAATCCGGAACCAAAAAACAAGAAAAAATTCCAATGCTTACGCATTGCACGGTGTTCCGGTTGTGGAAATCATTTTGAAATCTGTCATTTAAACGTTAGTTACGTTAATTTTACCGTTATTTACGTAACTTTGAATTCTACCGGTATTTTTACATCCTCAAAAGTGATTCAGTTAACACAATGACCATCTCAGTCAATCTCACGATCTCGCGATTTACAGTGCTCATGTTCGTCAAACGAAAGTCATCCGCGTTCCGAAAACACCCCTCCCGAGTTTAAAAAGTTTGTCAAACCAACCGTCGTGCTGCTTACAGAATTGAGGAAAACATGAGAATAGAACCGCAGCCTTTAAAAGCAAGCCAAACAATCCAACCTCAGCAACAATGGAGGGGCAGTTTCAATGCGCGACTACTCGTTTTTTCAGCGTCACGATTTTCGACAGGGCGCAGACGCTGAGAAAATTGATGCCAACCCCCGAAAATTAATTCATCGCGTCTTTTCTGTTACGAACTAATGACTAATGACAGACTTCAAAGATGTTTTAATGTCGGGTCACCGTGCAATGAGTGAGCATTGGCATTTTCGAATTTTACGGCGTTTTCATTTCTTTTTATCAGCGACTTAAAATTTCGACAGTTGGTACGATGGCACCGTGTCGTTGTCATGGAGATTTTTTCTTCATGTTTTACCCATTTTCTCAGAAGACAGACGATTTCTTGTCACTTTGATGAGGCAGGAGGTTTAGTTTTGAGGAGTGGCACATTTTTCCTTCGAAACGTTTCTGGAAAATGTAAACGGATAAGGGTGCTTGATTGTTGCAAATTTATGTTTTAGTCGTTTACGGAAAATTTCCACGATAAATTTTTTAGATTTTCTGGACTTTTTATTGTATTATGAATAGGATTAATATGGCGGGAGCGAAATGTCCATTCTGGGGGGTCCGTAGAAGAAGAATTCTGAGCCGTCCCGAGCAATAGGGGTCCTCCTTCGTCGGAACCCCTAAAAATACAAAAACTCCGCTTTTGGACATAACGCCCGGTAGGGTCATGAAGGCTTTGTCCTATCGCAAAACCGCGGTCATTTATGGAATCAGCACAAAAAAACGAAACTTTTGAGTGCTACCTAAAAGCTGCATCTGAAAAGTCGTGCATATCGACGCACCCTATTGCGCATGAATCCATGTACTTCACGCGTAGTATGCTCAATTTCGTTCAAGGCTACACTCTCATTCGAGGAACGTGACATCACGTTGGAACATTTTGTCACGTTCGTTTGAGCATTGTGTCACAGCATTGGTTCGTTTGGGTATAAATTGCCAAAAATTCAGCTTGTTCACATCCAAACGAACCTGACGTATTGCTCAAACGAACGTGTCATTTTGTCACGTTCGTTTGAACGTGATGTCATGTTCCTAAAACATGAGTGTACGCACGAAAAAAAAAGTAGTAATATAGTACGTAGAAAGATAGAAAATCAATTATGGGTCTGTTTTTTTTTAATCCATATTTAGGCCATTAATTTTGAATGAGTAGCCAAAGTAGCTTCAAGGCGTTAATATATGGTCCCTTGATAACGTTTTGCAGCGTAGCGGCCCCGTCTATCGTCTTCATTTCCTGAGCTACGGATGTTTTTAACCAGGCTGTTTTAGCCCATAATTGATTTTTGGAACCAACTGTGGGTCAGTATTTTTTGAGGCCCGTGCACCAAGCCTTGTACAAATTTGGCCAAACTTAGGTTGCCTTATATTCCTTCATCTATTATACACCAGAATCAGGAAGGGCGTCCCCCTTCATTCCATAATTCCATTATAAGAAAACATTTGAAAAACATCTCTCTTTTTGCCTTTTTTCTTGGGCTCGGATAGGTGCAATTTACCTTTTAATTTTGAAGGTCTTTCTTTGCTACCCGCTAAGTGCCGTTGTGGTCGTCGCTCACATTCTCAGACTCGTATTGACTTTTTATCTTTTGCCATAAAGGTTTTTGTGCAAACGTAATATGTACTATTTTCTCTTTGGCTATGCACTATTTTGTTCATTGTATAATGTTTATAGTCCATTAAACCGGACTTAACGTCATTTGCAATGTACTTTTCAATTTCTACATGATCTATTGACAATTATATCCTTAAAACGATCAAAATTGAGCATAGTTAAGGAGAAAATAGTACATTTTTTGTTTGCTCAATAACAGAAAAAGTAGCGATTTACATCGGCAACTTTGGCCCGTCCCGTACAGTAAGATACGTACGAATTTAGCCTATGTTTGACCCTGACGGGAATTAAACCTGAGTCTGGGGTTAAAATAAATGTCGTTTTCGTCATCAGCACCCTCAAAAACGTCAGAAACAATGCAAAAACTCGAATAAAAAGAATGTTCAAAAAATACCCCGCTGGGATTTGGACCCGGGTCCAAACTTCTCCGATTCTCTCGAAACTGGCACCATTGGTTTTTTCTCGTCGCCCCGATTCCAAAAATACCCCTACATGCCCTGCTAGCTGTAACCGTTGCCGAGATCCTCCTCGACCGCATGTAGACCATGATGCACCTGCAGCAGCGTCCCCGGGGCTCGGATCGGATTTGCTGCCACCGGGCGGTTCTTAGGGTCACACAAGGAGGCTGCATACCAAATTTGGTCAAGATCGGACGACGGGAAGTCCTCGGACGGACGAACGGACGGACGAACGGACGGACGCACAGCAGGGATCATACTATATGCCCGTCCCTCCGTCATTTTTTTACAAAAAAATGAACGGGACGGGCCAAAAACCGCTATAAGCAAGAGAGAAAAAAGTACATATAGGTCTGAGCGTGCAGACATCCGCGCTTGTTCAGGTTCAGATGACAACGAAAAGTTGAGGGAAGACCCATAACGAAATTGAAACCGATTCGCTCATTCGTAGGCTTGTAGCGGCCTGTCAAAAAATGGCCCATAACTTATCCGTGACCTCAAATTGATTTTCTACCTGCCACCGTTGGCCAACTCTAATTAGCGTGAACCTGTCACACACTCAAGTTTCTAGAGTTGATCTAAGAAGATTGGTACTCGAGGTGTTCACATACCTCACAAAATAGAATTCTTGAACCACACTGCCAATTTAAGTGTTCTAAAAGGTTCACGTTGCCAATGGATCACGACCGTCCATGCCAGACAGTTGGTCTATAGACCAACACTGTCAAAAGTAAATTCGAATCGACTAAACCTTCGTCGATTTGACTAAAATATTTCGTAATTTCAGGGGGTGCCTAAAGTCGAATCGATGTGGTCAGTTTCGTCTGCGCTTTCACTGCAGATTCCACGAAATTATGGTCATTTTGACGAAATTTTCGTCAATTTTTTACAAAGAAATTTCACCCTGTTACGTCACAGGCCTGCAACGTCATCTCCTCCGGCGGTTTGATGACGTTCCCTTAGTTTTAGTCGATTCGATGAAGCAGTCGCTGTATTGACATTACGAAGGCCAGGGTAGCACCTGATTGGCTGTACTGAAACACGTGACGGCTCTTTTGATGGTAAACATGCAGAGATTAGTTTTTCATAACAACAGCCTCTGGCAACGAAACGCGCGACGCCGTTTCGCTGCTTTGCTTCGAAGCATAAAATATACGCCATAATGGATCAAACTATGATATTGGGATGGTGACGTAAAGTTTTAAGATCGTGCACTTTCTTTTCCCAACGGATATTTCAACGCTGGGTTTAGACTACCTGCCTAGGATTCGCTGCCTATGTTGTTACTGGCATACAACATCAAGTGGGTTATATTTCAATAGGGTATTTCCGAGCAGCCCTGGCCCGGAAGAAGAAGAACAAAACGGAAGTTAGAAACGACAGTTTCTATGAGAAATATACGCTGAAGATGAGCATCCGCGGCGTATATTTCTCACAAAAACTGCCATTTTTAACTTCCGCTTCAGTTTTCTTCTTCCGGGCCAGGGCTGCTCCGAAATACCCTATTAACAGGTCACAATTTCTGCTCTAAACTTTCCACTCCTTGTGTGAAAGAAAGTCGGCTAACACAGTTCACTTGGTCCAGAAATGGAGGGATTTCGTGGGATTTCGAGCAACATAACCTCCTTCTTCAAAGGTACTGTTTGAGTATATTTTATTGTTGTGGCTGACTATCCCTCATGCGCGTGGTGAAAGACATCAAGAAGAAATGTGTGAACTGTCAATTGGCAGTGCCCGTCCACTTCTAAATGCTACAGTTTATCTTCTTTATCATGGGGAAATGTGACGTAGGCTGAGCCGGCGTCACAGTGTAACCAGAATCCATTCTTATCTCAGCGATCCTTCATCTTTTCGATACAGTAGCTGTTGATTGAAAATTTCCGTTTAAATCTACATTATACTAGGAAAACCGTAAGTCCATATTGATTGATTTGCGGTTTATTGGAAAAGGTCTATGATGTCACAGGCAGGCCACACGTCACAGTATGAGAAATTGGCCTGGGTTACTAAATCTTCGTCAAATCGACTAAACTTTGGTATTAGTTTACTTTTGGGACAGTGAAGCTGTGGTCCATATTTGATGGATAGCGTAGGGCAGAGTGAATGACCTGGAAGCGTGGACCACAGTTTGGTAAACGTTTCTTACGCTGAATTTGGGAAATAATCTTTGGGTTCACAGTTTGAAGCTTGCGCAGGTGTTCCTTTCTTACCAACTAACTCCTTACTCCTTAGTAATTGCGAAGAAGTTCCTTTGCAAGCTTCCAATGCATCTAAATCCTTTGCAATGCCCAGCGGGTGGCGATAGAGCTGCGCCTGCTGACCGTCTCTCTGTGCTCAGCTCCACCTACGGTGACCCTGCCCGTCATGGGCACGACCACGGCCCGCGTGCAGTGCTCGGAGGAACACGGCAGCATTATGCTGCACCTTTGCAGCGGCGAGCGCTGCAGCATTGTTTGGCTGCGGGGTGAGAGCGGTGACGGGGCGCTGTGGTACGTCACGCGCGAACAATGTCACGGATTTATTACCGGTCTTCATGGCTGGGGCTGCAGCGACAGCAAGGTAAGTGCCATTCACTGAAAAATAGTTTTCGTAATTTTACAACAAATTAATTAGTAAGTACTTTGAAAACTTAACGAATGCTTCGTAAAATGATAACGACAATACAATCGTGAATTAAAATTTCCGAACCTTCCGTAATGTTTAGCAGATGATACCTTCACACTTGAAACACACTTAAAACTACTATACACATGAAGGTGTCAGCGTGCTTTTACATTCGAGTCCAGAAACCAAGCGCGTATCCTAACAATATAATAGGGGCGGGCTGGTGTGTCTGGCTGGCGGTGACGCGCAGCCTGCGCGGAATTCGACAATGGCACCCCCTCCTCGGTGCATTCCATGACAGAATAACAGGCCTTGAGACAAAGGTTGTCAGAATCGGCCCAAATTTTTTTGGTGATTCTTCCTTACTAGTAGACACTAAAAACTAACTTTTAGATTTTTTGAAATTTTTTTGTAGTTTTGGTCAACCATTTTAACCAAATTTTTACGACAAAAAATAAACAAGGTAGGTGTACGCCAGACTGTGTCTTGTCGTAACAGGCTTCGCGATGCTGCGCCAGTTTCGGCAATCCACGCCTGGCGTATACACCTACCTTGGCCTGCGGCGCTAACCTGCCTTCGGCAGACTGCCTTCCTTGGCAGACCGTGGAAATGGGCGTAATCCCCTCAAAAAGAGCATGTGCTCATCAAAATCTACACTCATGGGGCTAAACTTTCGGTCGGAGGTCTGAATGGGTTCTATTTTCGTCATCAGCAGCCTCAAAAACATTTCGAACGACATTGAACTTGACAAAAAGTTGAAAGTTCCAAAAAAGTTGTCTTTTTCCTGCCATTTTTAAAGTGTTTTTTGGCTAATATGACCGAATGGATTGAGATAGAAAGCTGAATTTTGGTGTGTGGCGAGCCAAGGATATGCCCAATGACCCTGCAAAATCTCAGCAGAATCGGCCGAGCCGTTTAGGAGGAGTAGTGCGGACACACAGACACACACACACACACAGACAGACAGACAGACATGAAAAACTTTTCAACCCCACTGGAGTAACAGGCTTCGCTATCGCTCAGCCAAAAAATGCAGATATCAAAAAAGACGTCATCATGGATTTAGGCTGAAATTTTTTTTGTAGCTTCCCCTTTAGTGTACTATGCGTGACAAAAGTAAGCGACCCCTCCGGCCGGGCCTGGCGATACCCCGCGCCCAGGCCGCTGCCGAGACAGGCGGACTCCTCGGCAGATGGACCGACGCAGGGCTGCGCTGTTGTCAAACTATCACTGCAGGTGCCGTGAGGGGGAGGGGGGCAGCATGTGCCAAAGTTCAGAGGCAGAGGACCCGGCCTGTGGCCTGGGAAGTCCGATGCGCAGGCAACTGGACTTGATCGGGAATCTCGGTTCAAATAGTCGCAGAACAAAATTTCAAGATATCACTGGACTCGCAGCTTCGCAAGGAACCCATTTCCACTCAATTCGAAATCCAAAAATTAGTTGTTTGAAAATTTTTATTTTGAGTCAAGGGGCAATAAATCAGCTTGTCAGCACCCTCACGCCGGTGCAGCCAGGCAGTGAATGAGACCTGCGACACAATAGCCTGCAGGCAACCCGGCTAATTCTAGAATGCAAATTTTCTAGGGCGTTATTTTGACATGTTGGGAATGTTGGCCACTGTATTGAGGACTCAAGTTCCGACTTATACATGTAAAAATTAATTTTCTAAGATCATTTTGATGAAGTAAGAAAAAGTTTACTAGATACCTTACAATGAAATAATCAGCTCAGATTGAGACGCATTTTGGTAGTGGTGTCAAAAATAGTCATATTTGCATGAAATTGACTTGTAAAAATAGCACCCGGCCAGCAGCAGGAGCAGAACCGCTCGGCCGCTCTGTGGCATCCAGACCGGCGGCTGGCCCAGGGTGTCATTCACTCGTCGGGGGGTAATAAAGCTATTGTGCACCTGCAGTGATAGTTTGACAACAGCGCAGCCCTGCGTCGGTCCATCTGCCGAGGAGTCCGCCTGTCTCGGCAGCGGCCTGGGCGCGGGGTATCGCCAGGCCCGGCCGGAGGGGTCGCTTACTTTTGTCACGCATAGTACTAAGAGCCTGCAGTCCCCCATTGAGGGCCCCATGTACAGGAATGGAGAAAAAAAATCAGGAATGTTGAAATTTGGGGCGTATTTTCACTGTTTTGGGCTAAATTGACACTCTGAGGGTTCCGTCTCTTGTTTGACCCTAACGCTTGGGTCCCACAATTGAAGAAGCAATCGATTACTTTCAAAACTCTCATTAGGCAACATCTCAGGCCTCTCCTCTCTTGTTTCAGAATTTTTGAAGCTGGCCATGAAATAAACTAATGGAGTATTTACCTCAATCCCTTTGTCTCTGTTATACGCAACCAAAAGGATTACTTGCTCTGTGTACGCTACAGAGAAGATTTTGTCTTCACAAAGAAGATTTTGACTTGGAAAATTCTGAAACAAGAGAGGACAGGCCTGAGATGTTGCCTAATGAGAGTTTTGAAAGTAATCGATTGCTTCTTCAATTGTGGGACCCAAGCATTAAGGTCAAACAAGAGACGGAACCCTCAGAGTGTCAATTTAGCCCAAAACAGTGAAAATACGCCCCAAATTTCAACATTCCTGATTTTTTTTCTCCATTCCTGTACATGGGGCCCTCAATGGGGGATTGCAGGCTCTTAGTACACTAATAGGGGAAGCTACAAAAAAATTTTCAGCCAAATCCATGATGACGTCTTTTTTGATATCTGCATTTTTTTATTTTTTGTCGTAAAAATTTGGTTAAAATGGTTGACCAAAACTACAAAAAAATTTCAAAAAATCTAAAAATTAGTTTTTAGTGTCTACTAGTAAGGAAGAATCACCAAAAAAAATTTGGGCCGATTCTGACAACCTTTGTCTCAAGGCCTGTTATTCTGTCATGGGACCAGCGGGTGGAAACTCCCTAGGCGGCGGGGCTGGGACCGGGTCGGGATCGGTCCGCTCGGGGCGCCACGGCCAGCAGACGAACTTGTCGCCCCGCATCGGTACCTTATTTTAAAGGAATGTACCCTAAATCGAAACATTTGGAGTCATATTCGGGTATCAAAATCAAGGTTATTGTCTAAAGAATGCATCTGAAGCATAGCTTTCTCTTTATAATCGAAATAGAAATAAGGGAGGTGATGAAAATGCGATGGCTCGGTCGCGGGAAACGCTACCACCAGATTTTGTAACACTTAGTTTTCAATGTTAGAGCCCTCGGAGGCCATACATGTAAGCGAGCCGATTTTTCCTTACAAAATTTCGCTCGGCGTAGGATACATTTCCTTTTGATTGGACTCACCTTGCAAGAAATATCCCACATAATAGTTGATGCGACGGAATGGCGTCTGCTTGTACTTCTCACTTCAACTCGATAAATAGAATACAAACCACTCGAATCAAAGCTGCATATCTGGCCTAATGCACGGCAAATTTAATGTAGATTCATTTTGCACACGCGGCTTTGGGAAATAAGGTCGGATTTCTTTACATTAAGTGGATTAAAAACACCAGACGCAAAGAGGCTGAAATGACCACTTTTTCGGTCTCTACTAATGTGAGAAATCCGACCCGATTAGACACACGCGAGTTCTTGAGAACAAATCTTCAAACATGCCGTCGTGCATTTTGTTTAAAGGTTTTTGCACGAAACTAACCTCAAATTATACAATATGAATTCTAAAATACTGCAGCGTCAAACACCGTTGAAAGCGTCATCGGCCCGTGTCGTCTGGATCGGAGGACGGGACAGACTATGGCAAATTCACCGCTCAGCACAGGTTTGTTTGCTTTTCACAGTTCCACGATTGGGCATTGCATTTGGTTGATTTTGAGAGCATGGATTCTCCTCAGGAGGTTAGTGTGGAAGTCAATGAAAGCAACACACGCTACCCGAGCAGCCAACATGTCGGCAGGTGCAACTGTCACAAAATTGAAACAAAACTGTGCCGAGCGGTGAATTTGCCATAGTCTGTCCCGTCCTCCGGTCCACGACACGGGCCGATGACGCTTTCAACGGTGTTTGACGCTGCAGTATTTTAGAATTCATATTGTATAATTTGAGGTTAGTTTCGTGCAAAAACCTTTAAACAAATGCACGACGGCATGTTTGTTTGAAGATTTGTTCTCAAGAACTCGCGTGTGTCTAAACGGGTCGGATTTCTCACATTCGTAGAGACCGTAAAAGTGGTCATCAGCCTCTTTGCGTCTGGTGTTTTTAATCCACTTAATGTAAAGAAATCCGACCTTATTTCCCAAAGCCGCGTGTGCAAAATGAATCTACATTAAATTTGCCGTGCATTAGGCCAGATATGCAGCTTTGATTCGAGTGGTTTGTATTCTATTTATCGAGTTGAAGTGAGAAGTACAAGCAGACGCCATTCCGTCGCATCAACTATTATGTGGGATATTTCTTGCAAGGTGAGTCCAATCAAAAGGAAATGTATCCTACGCCGAGCGAAATTTTGTAAGGAAAAATCGGCTCGCTTACATGTATGGCCTCCGAGGGCTCTAACATTGAAAACTAAGTGTTACAAAATCTGGTGGTAGCGTTTCCCGCGACCGAGCCATCGCATTTTCATCACCTCCCTTATTTCTATTTCGATTATAAAGAGAAAGCTATGCTTCAGATGCATTCTTTAGACAATAACCTTGATTTTGATACCCGAATATGACTCCAAATGTTTCGATTTAGGGTACATTCCTTTAAAATAAGGTACCGATGCGGGGCGACAAGTTCGTCTGCTGGCCGTGGCGCCCCGAGCGGACCGATCCCGACCCGGTCCCAGCCCCGCCTAGGGAGTTTCCACCCGCTGGGCGGACGCCGCGATGCCGGCGAGCATTTCGCTCACACGGAATCCGCGAACGGTAGTTTCAAACAATTTCGATGGCGAGGCTATAAAAAATTTAGAAAATACAACTCACCTGAGCGATGTTTTCAGCCATTTTCTTGACGGCACATCACATAATGGGACAGATGTATGTAAACTGCGAGCGAGGACGGTATTCCCCTGCTAACGGACGCACCGCCTGGTAGATGCGCGCGAGGGCGAAGGCGAGAGGCGAAATATGGCATCGTGGCGAGTGGCGTGGTGGGGGGTGTAAAGTGCTATGGGTTTGGCAAACTCGCCCTCTTTTAAAATTGAAATCGCAGACTAATTGCGTCCAAGTGTAGTTAAAGTGACAAGTGGGGCATGATTGGCTGAGCGATAGCGAAGCCCGTTGAGGAGGAGTAGTGCACGCACACACGCATACATTAAATGTTTTTTAACCCCACTGGAGTAACGGGCTTCGCTATCGCTCAGCCAATAAGAATGACCCTTCCACAGTTAACTTAAGTGACATGTGCAAAGAGTAATTCATGAAAATCTGAAGTATTGGTGTACTGTTGTTATTTGAAGTTAAAAGTATTACAGTAAAATTGTAGATGTAACCTCCCGACACAGGATCACGGAGCAATTGGCCACTTCTTCACCCCGAGCGAGATGTTGCTGGAGGTGCAGCGCCGACCCGGAGAGCTAGCTGTGTGGCGAAAGGGGCGGCCGGACGCCGTGGCAGTGGTTCCCGTAGGAGAAAACTACGACACCCTCAAGGTTAGGCCTTTTTACTGGAGCTCTGACATGGCCGTGCAGTTCTCAGGTGAGTACCGGCACTGTGCCCTTCGTCTTTTTGACACTGTCTATGTTTTCGAACATCATTTTGCTCTATGAAATATTGAATTTTGGTACATCCTTTTGTTATTTCTTTTTGACTGGTGGCACAGATTGTTCCTGAAAAGTGTAACTTCCGTATTTATAGGGCCCGGTCCCATATTTTCTAGCCCAGTCCCTTTTCTGTTACTGTGTGGACCCATTGGAAAGGGGTCAGACGCGGAACTGTGGGTCCTTTCAAAGGTCTCCCAGCGAGCGGGTAGGGAAAAAATTTGATGATAAAACAGGGGATATTGTCAAACATACTTTGTGAGAATGAGCAAACGACACCCAGGGAACGATTTACTTGCATCGGTGCTCGATTTTGTCTCACCTGACTTTCGATGATATTTGATTTGAATAAAACATTTTATTCTCAAATTCCCTTGCAAAATGGAAAATATATCGGCACTATATAGACAAAATATATGTTCCTACATGTATTGGCTTCAAATGTTGAAAAGATAATTTAGCAAAATACTTTTCCGATTTAAAAATAAGTGGCAAATATATAAATTTCATACATTGCTCTAGGCAATATAGTGTGAATACACCATGGAGTCTGACGACTCGCAGACTTCCTTTGCTATTTTAAAAGAATGCAATCTTCGCCTAGAGAGGACATTACATGGTGGACCTACCTTGGTTGCGTGGGAGAACTTTTTGCGCTGCGCCGAAATGAGACGTTTAAAATTTCTGAACTGTTCCAGTTAACTTGTTAATCAGGATTTCTCGAAATTTGTCGGAGACTTAAACGCATAGAAAAGAACCTTACCCCTGATCAATATATGGCGTCAATATATTTTACAAGATAGTCAATCGTCTAGAGAAACATAGCCGCCTCTCAACATTAAGTGCCAAGGTTTTAAGAAAAGTTACTTGAAAAGTCTGCCCTCTTAACCCTGCCCCATCACACGACAGGCACCGTGTCAGATATTGAAACATAATATTGCTCCCGAGTATGTGTCGATAAAAACCTGGAACTCTTCAATTCGAAGTCCCTGCAAGCGCTTGTGGTAATGCGGAGCCGGTGCTGACCAAGGAAGGAAATGCAACCTCCGTGGAAACGTTCCCGTGGCACATTGCGATTTACGTGGAACGCTCCGGCCGCAAGTCATACACATGTGGGGGCAGCCTTGTGGCACCCTGCTTCGTCGTGACCGGTGAGTTTCAGAAGCTTCACTGTAAGAATTATGTTGTGAATTTACGACGGATTATTCGGGTCGGCTCACTTAATTCACGCGCGTTTGATCAAAACTTGCTTTTTTATTTAAAATTAAATGTTATTAATTTGTGAAAAGAATTGCATTTAAATGTGAATTAATCACAATTAATGTAAATTAATCACAATAAATGTAAATTAATCACAATAAATGTAAATTAATCACAATTAATGTAAAATAATCGAAATTAACTCACGAGTCTACTGATGGTGCCCGGCGCAAGTTAGATGGACTGAAGCATGCATTCGCTGTGCCGGAACAGCGGCGTGACTCGGGGCAGGAAGGACTGCACAGGCGCAGGGTTCCATGGGTCAAGGGTGGGGGTACGCAGCGCTGCGGCGGATAGTGGTTGCAACTGGAGACTCTCTCTGAGAGGTCTCTGGATGGATGAGGTGTAGCGCGTCCGGCCCACACGCTGCAGGCGCGGGTTCGAATCCCGCACGCATTTTATTTTTTTGTTGCTTCAGGCGGTATCTGCCGCAATTAGCGTAAGATCTGTCGCAAATAGAGTAAGATCTGTCCCGAATAGAGTAAGATCCGTCGCGAGTAGCGTAAGATCTGTCGCGAATAGAGGAAGATCTGTCGTGAGTTAGAGAAAGATCTGTCGCGAGCCCGTTAGGTTCGCGAGTTAGAGAAAGATCTGTCGCGAGCCCGTTAGGTTCGCGAATTAGAGAAAGATCTGTCACGAGTTAGAGAAAGATTCTGTCGCGAGTTAGAGAAAGATCTGTCGCGAGCCCGTTAGGTTAGGTTAGGATGGGTTGGACATAGCAGGCTCTCTAAGTTGGACCCTGCGCCTGTGCAGTCCTTCCTGCCCGGAGTCGCGTCGCAGCGAATGCATGCTTCAGTCCATCTAACTTGCGCCGGGCACCATCAGTAGACTCGTGAGTTCATTCTATCCCAATTTTGCTTTATAATTTAATAAAATTGTATTAATTTCGATTATTTTACATTAATTGGGGGATGGCTCAGTTCACCTCCTGAAAATTTGTCGACAATATCATATTAAATATCTATTAATAGTAAAACCTCTATATCTGTGTTGTGGAGGGGGTGATGTGGGGTGGTGGGGGCTCGAAGGTCGTACGCGGATATTAATTATTTAAACGATTAATATATTTTATTAATAATTATTTAAGATATTTATTAGAGATTTCTGTAGCCGAGTAACCGAGTGCCTGTACTCGTTTCCGACTCCTGGCCGAAGAAGCGGCGAGGCTACGCTGGCGATGGTATGAGAAATTCACCAGTGGCGGTAAGACTACGCGGGTGACGATATGAGAAATTCACTAGTCAGCGCCCCGGGCGAGCTTGTGGTGAGTGGCCGGCGCGGGCTTTTTGAATTCACGCCTTACGATAAACATAAAATCGGCCCCACTGCAGCACTACCATGTCGAAATCGTGCATCCTTCGTTGCGTCCCCTGCACCACACTCACCGTGCAGAGGCGAATCCAGAGGGGAAGCACGATGATGTGTCAAAAGTTCCCTGCCTACAGGGGAACATGCGATTTTTTTCTTCACCGCTGAGAACCTCGAACAAAAGCAAGTGCGATCTGCCGGTGGGCCCCCTCAACATACCTCTAATAGCGATGCCTCTGAGCGATGCCGAGAGTACGAGTTCAAATGCAATACATCCATGTTGTAGGGCAGACTTTTGTGCTTCTTTTCGGTAAAGTGAACCCTGTGCGATCATTATGAGCGAGTTAGTGCGACTTGAAGGTTGGCCCCGGGGTACAAAATATGCCCCCCGCCGGGTCACGGCGCTCAAGTCTCGGCGCTCTATCTGGGCCCAAATTTTGGGCCCACGGGGATAAATTTAGATACCATCTGTTCGGAAAAAAATAGGCCAAAAAACGCATAGAGAAGCACTTTTTACCGAATCTTGACAAGAAAAGGGGAAAAGGGGACTAAAAGTGGATATGACTTTCCAGAAAATAAAAAATTCCCTTTAGTGAAAAATTTTTCCAGTGCGTACTGATATAAAACAAAATCCGACTAATGCAGATTGTAGCTCTATGCTGACGATTAATTTGAGCCGTGGGGCGACTCTGTCGGACGAACCGTTTGGCCGGTAGAGGCTGATAACCACTTGGGCCCCAAAATCCAAAATGGCGGACTTTGAACGCCGTTTCCGGGAGAATGCATGATGGGAATTTTTGGGGAAATTTTTCAGGATTTGATGCTTAGGGTGGTACTATCGATCCCCAAAGCGGCGCGTTTTTGCTAATTTTTTTAGGGTCAAAATCTAATCTAACTGGGCCCCCAGAAACTCGAGCCGCTTGTTTTAGGTAGTCTGAGGAATGATTTCCCGTCCCGCTCAGGACGCGCCCAAACCTGATAGAAAAAGTACAGAAATTACACGGAACATGTCTGGTAAATTTTTTTACCTGGACCGTCCGTACCTTGCCAACCACGGAGGTTCTGTACAGTTTTCTGTACCTGTTTACATGAGTCCCATGGGGACCACAGAGAACCTACAAAAGGGTCCGTCCCTTTTCCCGTACCCGTCTGTCCCCCATTTTTCCGTACTTTTTCCGTCCCAAAACCCAGGGAAATTTTTTGCAGTGCAGTTTGGATTCCGAGATGGGAAAAAAATTAAAGGTTATAAAATACCCAAAAGTTTTTTTTTGGCTTTGAGTGCTTTTTTATCAACGATGAACTGCTTGCAGATTCTGCATGCAGACTCAGATTTGCCACTAAATTTTACTTCGGGTCCCAAATTTTGCATCAAAAAGAAGAAAATTTCCGGAGCATTTCAGTAAAGAAAGTGCAATTTAGTCAAAAACGTCTAAAGAAAAATAGCCAAAAACTTTGATTGCTCTCAGTTTCCATACCCACTGACCAGAGGGCTGAAATTTTGTAGGGGTGTGGACTGGCAAGTGCTATGAACCCGCGCACCCGATGACCAGGGCCCTGGTCGGCAGAAATTATCTTTTCAATGCGTGATCCCGCACAACGAAAAAGGGACATCGCGATGCGGGTCCCCAGGTGAGTTCCTCACCAGAGAGCTCTCCAGGCCCCCCCTCCCTTTCCACTTCTCCCCTCCCTGCATGTTGAAATGCCCCATGCGTGGTGAAGGCAGAATCAGTCTATGCAAAACCTGCTTCCCGTTCACGGCGTTGGAGGTGGCGGTGGCAACCCACGCAAAGGGGCCCAGCCCGGTCGCGAAGCAGGGGGTGTGCTCCCGCGTCCCCTTGCGCCTTTGGGCCCAAAGCCCGACACGACGGAAGACAATCACGCCCATGACGCGCTCCGCAACGAGGGGCACGTTCAATGGTCTGCACGGGCTGTGACCGTGCGGTGCGCCCCCCGCACGTCGGCGTGGCGTACGTACACAGACTGTCTGTGGGTGCGTCCAGCCCCAGTAGTGAGGCAACCCCGCGGAAAAACACTTTGGACTAAGGTGGCGGGGCACTGGGGGAGGCCGGCTCTGCCAACCAGAGCCAATGCCAGCAAAATCCCCACACCAGGGACAGTTCAGCCTGACATCGCTATTAGGTTTTGTTGTGGGCTCCCACCGGCAGATCGCACTTTTCTTTTGTTCGAGGCTCTCAGCGGTGAAGAAAAAAAATCGCATGTTGCCCCTTAGGCGGGAACTTTTGACACATCATCGTGCTCTCCCCCTTTGGGTTCGCCTCTGCACGGTGAGTGTGGTGCAGGGGACGCAACGAAGGATGCACGATTTTGACATGGTAGTGCTGCAGTGGGGCCGATTTTATGTTTATCGTAAGGGGGAATTCAAAAAGCCCGCGCCGGCCACTCACCACAAGCTCGCCCCGGGGGGCTGACTGGTGAATTTCTCATATCGTCACCCGCGTAGTCTCCCGCCACTGGGAAATTTTTCATACCATCGCCAGCGTAGCCTCGCCGCTTCTTCGGCCAGGAGTCGGAAACGAGTACAGGCACTCGGTTACTCGGCTAAGGAATCTCTAAAAATATCTTAAATAATTAATAAAAAAATATATTAATCGTTTAAATAATTAATATCCGCGTACGACCTTCGAGCCCCCACCACCCCACATCACCCCCTCCACAACACAGATATAGAGGTTTTACTATTAATAGATATTTAATATGATATTGTCGACACTTTTTCAGGAGGTGAACTGAGCCCATCTCATTAATTGTGATTAATTTACATTTATTGTGATTAATTTACATTAATTGTGATTAATTCACATTTAAATGCAATTCTTTTCACAAATTAATAACATTTAATTTTAAATAAAAAAGAAAGTTTTGATCAAACGCGCGTGAATTAAGTGAGCCCACCTCGGATTATTTTCCGAAGGTTTTTGGGAATTACCAAAAGTGCACTGTAAATGTTTCTTTCCTACAGGAAGTTTTGTGAAGGGGAGGTTCTGGTGAAAATCTTGCCATTTTCCAAATGGATCCTACAGTCATAATTTGTTTGGAATATAAAATTTTTCATTGGGGAGACTAAAATTTGACTTTTGAAGGCACATGCCAGGCTGTAAACCCAGTCGAAGAGTCTTTTTGATCCTATTTTGGCTGTATCTTAAAAAATCTCCTTGCGCATACTATTTTGTCGTAAAAGGTTGACCTCGACATTTTTCACTTCTTCGACTCATTTTCAAAAGATTCCGGCATGCATAGCTCAAAACTTCCATTATATTATTAATTATTAGTTTTTTAAGCTGAAAAGTCCCTAAAATTTGTCTATTTTGTACATTTTTGATCAATTTTAGTGAAATGCTTGGTTAGAAAGCTTGCGAATAAAAATGCAATTGACATTTTGAGATGGGCATGCCAGCATTTTTAAAAAATGAATCGAAGAAGTGAAAAATGTCTAAGCCAACCTTTTACGCCAAATTAGTATGCGCAAGAAGATTTTTAAAGTTATAGCCTAAATGAGAGTAAAAGGCTCTGCGACTGGATTCAGGGCATAGAATGTGCCTACCCAATGAAAAATTTTAATAAATACTTGATAAGACATCAAATTTTTAACAAATTTTCTCAGTGGGACCTATTTAGGAGAAAATAGCATTTTCACCAGAACCTCCCCTTAATCAACGGAAGTTCGTCGTTAATTCACGAAGGTTCTTAGTAAATTTACGAAGAAAAATCGTAAATGTACAGAATCTGTTGTAAATTTACGAAGGGTTTCGTTAATTTACGATGGGCTTCGTTAGTCTACGACGGGTCTTCGCAAATCTACGGCGGACCTTCGTTAACACACGAAGGAACTGTTGGCAATTTTTTTGCCGCAGGATCCGTCGTTAATTCCAGACGTATAATTAAGGGAGGGTGGGGCACCTAGTGACACAAATGTGCCCTCCTGGCCACCCTTTGGCACTTTCAGACATCTTGAGGTGGCTAATCTAACGGTCTTGTGCTGTGGAATCATGTTCAATTGAGAGTGAGACTTTGAACAAAATATTTTAGCACCTAGAATAAAACCAAGAAAATAATTACCCAAAAGCACAGATTTTATGACTTTTTTACAAAATGTTTTCTCGCCATTCTTCCAGTAAACGGCACTGCCGGTCATTCTGGCACTTTTAATCAATAATAAGGAACTTTAGTAAGTTGTTTTCGCTGAACCAGCTCAAACATATGATTTCATTTCCTTGATATCAAATTTTGAACGAAAAAGAGTCAGCAGTGACAGACACACTCTATTTACCGTATTTAAACGATTTAAACGTTTCAAAACATCGATTTGGCAACCGCGAAGTAAATTGTCACCGATAGTCACACAAACGAAACATAAATGAGACTACTTTACGACAATTTCGTAGAACATTGAATTTGATTGGCAATGTAGTAAAATGCAGTTTCTTGCGAAAAAATGGCGCCGTTCAGAATGGTTTGACATTAAAACAGTTTAAAGAGCCTAAAACGGATAATTTTCAATTAGCTGGAGCGTCGCTCTATGCTGGTAATGTGAGTTATATGACCTGTCACTAGGTGCCCCGCACTGTTAAAAATAGTTGTTTTAAAACAACAACACAGTTACCAACCTCGACAACGCTGTTGTTTGTGAACAAGTTTGCTTGTTTTGAAACGACGAATTCGTTGCTAATTATTTTAATGACTTATGCTGTTTCAAAACAATATTTTGCTGCGTACAAACAACCCGGACAATCTAAGAAGTGGTTACTGCGGGGTAACCGGGACTCTACTAGGTCTGTGACCTAATCGGCAATAAAAATTGATGCAAATAAGGCTGTCTATCGGTTTACAAACATCTTGTGGACGAACGACGCAACTCGTTCGTAAACAACTAAAGTCATTTGAAAACAACTTTGATCGCTAAGAAAATTAGCAACATATTTACTGCTAAATTACAACATAATTTTTAACAGTGCGGGCTGGGGCACTAAGTGACAAGTGCAGAGGTCTGCGGGAAGCTGTGTAAATAATAGAAATACACTCTCATTCCAGGAACGTGACATCACGTTGAAACGAACGTGACAAATTGTCACGTTCGTTTGAGCATTGTGTCACGTTCGTTTGAATGTGAACTAGCTCATTTTTGGCCAAACGAATGTGACACAACGCTCAAACGAACGTGACACTTTGTCACGTTCGTTTCAACGTGCACTCTCAGACTGTTATTGACTTTTTGTCCTTTGTTAAAGAGTATTTTACACAGCAATAATAACAGGAAAAGTAGCGATATACATCGGCAACTTTGGCCCGTCCCGTACATTGAGAAACGTACGAATTTCGCTTATGTTTGACCCTGACGGGAATTAAACTTGAGTCTGGGGTTAAAATAAATGTCGTTTTCGTCATCAGCACCCTCAAAAACATCAGAAACAATGCAAAAACTCGAATAAAAAGAATGTTTAAAAAATACCCCGCTGGGATTTGAACCCGGGTTCGAACTTCTCCGATTCGCTCGAAACTGGCACCATTGTTTTTTTCTCGTCACCCCGATTCCAAAAATACCCCTACATGCCCTCCTAGCTGCATCCGTTGCCGAGATCCTCCTCGACCCCATGAAGACCATGATGCACCTGCAGCAGCGCCCCCGGGGCTCGGATCGGATTTGCTGCCACCGGGCGGTTCTTAGGGTCACCCAAGGAGGCTGCATACCAAATTTGGCCAAGATCGGACCACGGGAAGTCCTCGAACGAACGAACGGACGGACGGACGCACAGCAGGGATCATACTATATGCCCGTCCCTCCGTCATTTTTTTACAAAAAATAAACGAGACGGGCCAAAAAGTACTATTTCGTCAATGTCTATGTAAGATTTCGTTCGTTATATTGACTTAAAGTAAATTTGCTATTGACAAAGAGTCAATACGCAATTGACTTAAAAAATTGTCATTAATTGGTGAGAATTTAGTCTTTATAGTGAACAATATAGTACATGGTTACAAAGGACATACTACTTATTATTGCTGCTTAAAAAACTACGTAAGCAAAGGACAAAAAGTCAATAATGGAGAGAAAAAAGTCAATACGAGTCTGAGAGTGTGATGTCACGTTCCTGGAATGAGAGTGTAGGTGTTGTCAAAACGCCACAACATGTTTTTGAGATCAATGAAGGATCAAAGCAACCTTTTGAAGTGTAAGCAGATTCATTCCTTGCACAGTATCGGAGTAAGTGCCAAAATCCAAAAAGTGTCACTAGGTGCCCCACCCTGCCTTACGAAGGTTCTCTGTATATTAACGAAGGTTCTTTGTTTATTAACGACGGTCCCCTCTAAATTTACGAAGGATATTTGCAGATTTACGAATTCACTGCAAACCTGTCTACTCAGTACACACTTACAGATGCATGCTTGCAAGTACACACTTACAAACGCATGCTTGGCCAAGTACTCACTTACAAATGCATGCTTGCAAGTGCACACTTACAAACGCATGCTTGACGCCGTCAAGCATGCGTTTGTAAGTGTGTACTTGCAAGCATGCATTTGTAAGTGTGTACTTAGTAGACCGTTAGGTTTGTAGTGAAGGTGCGTCGTAAATTTCCAATGTGATTGTAAAATCGACTGAGATCGTTCAAAACACTAACGAAGGTTTTTGTAAATATACGAAGACTTTTGTAAATTAACGAAGGAACACTGTTAGAAATTTTGTCGTAATTTAACGACAAATTTGTCGCTAATTTTTTTTCTAACACAAGTTGTTTATAAATGACATGATTTGTTTAAAAACAACTAGTCGTAAACAAAAAGTTGTTTGTGAACGACAAATTTGTTTGGGAACAATAAATGATTAACAACTTCATCATCGATAAAAAAAGCTCGTTTAAAAACGAGATCCCTGTTTTAAAATGACAAACTCGTTAACTAACGACAGAACTGAGCAGATCAAAAATTACATGAAAAAAATTTTTAGTTCACTCCAAAAAAAATATTTTTTTAAAAAAAGAATCTGATATCTGCTGAATTATGTTCCAGGTACTCCACTGTCCATGCCCAGTTGCTTTGGCCCAACTTGAATTGTTTGCCTACCGCTGACTGCGCACTGCTTGAAGCCAACTGACCTGCAATGTCGCTGATGAAGAGCTTGCTGCTGCACTCTGGAAGAGTGCATCCTGCCTTAGCTGAGCATGTTCTGTTTTGCTTTCTGCATGATGTCTCCACAAGATGCCTTCACTCTGCACTGCTTTGATTGTAAGAGCTCTGCTTAATAAAAATAGAACTTAAAAGGACTCAGTGGCTTGGTCAAGTGTGAGAACTAAATCTTTAACCTATTCTTGTACGTTTGTCTCTTGTCACGTCCAGGAGACAACGAGAAATAAGGGTGCTCCCCTCTTCTACTTTCACTTTCATTTGTCAACTTGTTGTATTTCTCATATTGAATTTTTCATACACAGTGGTCGGTGTGCGTGTGTTTGTTTTGGTGACCGTTGTTGTCTCAAATTTAATGTTTTCACCCCAAGTTTTGCTAAATTGTGAGAGGATATTGGACTGTTTCACTCCCCATGGATTACCTTTGGCCCGGCCCTATCATGCGTTTCCACGCCCGCGGGACGTTTGTTTTGGTGTTGCCACAAAGAACTTGATGGAAAGTTGTGAAGTTTCCCAGTGGCCTACTGTTCCCCATGGCCATCAACACAAACTTCGAAGTGCAGTGTATTTCGTTGTCTCCTGGACGTGACAAGAGACAAACGTACAAGAATAGGTTAAAGATTTAGTTCTCACACTTGACCAAGCCACTGAGTCCTTTTAAGTTCTATTTTTATTAAGCAGAGCTCTTACAATCAAAGCAGTGCAGAGTGAAGGCATCTTGTGGAGACATCATGCAGAAAGCAAAACAGAACATGCTCAGCTAAGGCAGGATGCACTCTTCCAGAGTGCAGCAACAAGCTCTTCATCAGCGACATTGCAGGTCAGTTGGCTTCAAGCAGTGCGCAGTCAGCGGTAGGCAAACAATTCAAGTCGGAGCAAAGCAACTGGGCATGGACAGTGGAGTACCTGGAACATGTTTCAGCAGATATCGGATTCTTTTTTAAAGAAAATTTTTTTTTTTTTTAGTGAACTTAAGATTTTTTTCATGTACTTTTTGATCTGCTCAGTTCTGTCGTTAGTGAATGAGTTTGTCATTTTAAAACAGGGATCTCGTTTTTGAACGACTATATAGCTGTTATTTTCTTAAACGGTAGAAATTGTTTTGGAACGATGTTTAAGTCGTTTTAATTTTGAATGAGTTTGTTGTTTGGGTACGACTAAGTTGTTGAAACTTTTGTCGTAATTCAACAATCTTTTCTAACAGTGAACCGTTGGCAATTTTTCTGCCGGAGGATCCGTCGTTTATTCCGGACATTAATTTTTACTGTGTTTGACATGTAGTAGCTTACTTTCCACTCACCCGCAGGCGCGGGTAGCCGGAGGGGGACACCCCTGAAATTGGCATGACTCGAAAGTCAGTGCATTTTGTGGCGTGATTTGGAAGATAATGAAATGTGTGACAAAACTTTGAGATACGCCTGGGGCACTTTCCAACTGAGGGTCAGGGCGGGAAGAAAACGGACACCTGCAAAGTGGGAAAGAAACGCACACCCCACTTATTGTGGAACGTGTTTAAGTATTCAGTATTGCTCACTGTTGGTCAGCGAGGAATTCAGCCTACTAGAACCAGAAAGTGCAAAAAAAATTTAAAGTTTCCAAACTGTTTCAGTTAACTTGTTAAACAGGATTTCTCAAAATTTCTCGGAGACTTAAAAGCATAGAAAAGAAAACATTTCCCCTGATCAATATATTAAATCGTCGTGAGAAATATAGCCGCCTTTCAACATCAAGTGCCAAGATTTTAAGAAAAGTTACTTGAAAAGTCTGCCGTCTTAACCCTGCCCCATCCCACGACAGGCACCGTGTCAGATATTGAGACATATATTTCGCGTAGATATTATTCTATGGGGAAATACACTGTTAGAAATTTTGTCGTAATTTAACGACAAATTTGTCGCTAATTTTTTTTTCTAACACGAGTTGTTTATTAACGACATGATTTGTTTAAAAACAACTAGTCGCAACCAAAAAGTTGTTTGTGAAAGACAAATTTGTTTGGGAACAATAAATGATTAACAACTTCATCATCAATAAAAAAGCTCGTTTAAAAACGAAATCCCTGTTTTAAAATGACAAACTCGTTCACTAACGACAAAACTGAGCAGATCAAAAATAACATGAAAAAAATTTTTAGTTCACTCAAAAAAAAAATATTCCTTTGAGAAAGAATCTGAAATCTGCTAAAACATGTTCCCGGTACTCCACTGTCCATGCCCAGTTGCTTTGGTCCGAGTTGAATTGTTTGCCTACCGCTGACTGCGCACTGCTTGAAGCCAACTGACCTGCTATGTCGCTGATGAAGAGCTTGCTGCTGCACTCTGGAAGAGTGCATCCTGCCTTAGCTGAGCATGTTCTGATTTGCTTTCTGCATGATGTCTCCACAAGATGCCTTCACTCTGCACTGCTTTGATTGTAAGAGCTCTGCTTAATGAAAATAGAACTTAAAAGCATTCAGTGGCTTCCAACTGAGGTCAGGGCGGGAAGAAAGACACTGAAATGGGAAAGAAACGCTCCCACTTATTGTGGAACGTGTTTAAGTATTCAGTATTGCTCACTGTTGGTCCGAGGAATTCAGCCTACTAGAACCAGAAGTGCAAAAAAAATTTAAAGTTTCCAAACTGTTTCAGTTAACTTGTTAAAGTTTCTCAAAATTCTCGGAGACTTAAAAGCATAGAAAAGCAAACATTCCCTGATCAATATTTTAAATCGTCGTGAGAAATATAGCCGCCTTTCAACATCAAGTGCCAAGATTTTAAGAAAAGTTACTGAAAAGTCTGCCGTCTAACCCTGCCCCATCCACGACAGGCACCGTGTCAGATATTGAGACTATATTTCGCGTAGATATTATTCTATGGGAAATACACTGTTAGAAATTTGTCGTATTCACGACAATTTGTCGCTAATTTTTTTTTCTAACACGAGTTTATACGACATGATTTGTTTAAAAACAAATAGTCGCAACCAAAAAGTTGTTGTGAAAGACAAATTGTTTGGGAACAATAAATGATTAACAATTCATCATCAATAAAAAAGCTCGTTTAAAAACGAAATCCCTGTTTTAAAATGACAAACTCGTTCACTAACGACAAAACTGAGCAGATCAAAAATAATGAAAAAATTTTTAGTTCACTCAAAAAAAAAATTCCTTGAGAAAGAATCTGAAATCTGCTTAAACATGTTCCCGTACTCCACTGTCCATGCCCATGCTTTGGTCCGAGTTGAATTGTTTGCCTACCGCTGACTGCGCACTGCTTGAAGCCAACTGACCTGCAATGTCGCTGATGAAGACTTGTTGCTGCACTCTGGAAGAGTGCATCCTGCCTTAGCTGAGCATGTTTGTTTTGGTCTGCATGATGTCTCCACAAGATGCCTTCACTCTGCCCTGCTTTGATTGTAAGAGCTCTGCTTAATAAAAATAGAACTTAAAAGACTCAGTGGCTTGGTCAAGTGTGAGAACTAAATCTTTAACCTATTTTGTATTTCTCTTGTCACGTCAAAGAACGAGAAATAGGGTGCTCCCTCTTCTACTTTCACTTTCATTGTCACTTGTTGTATTCTCATATTGAATTTTTCATACACAGTGGTCGGTGTGCGTGTGTTTGTTTTGGTGACCGTTGTTGTCTCAAATTTAATGTTTTCACCCCAAGTTTGCTAAATTGTGAGGAGATATTGGACTGTTTCACTCCCCATGGATTACTTGGCCCGGCCCTATCATGCGTTTCCACGCCCGGGGGACGTTTGTTTTTGTGTTGCCACAAAGAACTTGATGGAAAGTTGTGAAGTTTCCCAGTGGCCTACTGTTCCCCATGGCCATCAACACAAACTTCGAAGTGCAGTGTATTTCGTTGTCTCCTGGACGTGACAAGAGGCAAACGTGCAAGAAAAAGTTAAAGATTTAGTTCTCACACTTGACCAAGCCACTGAATGCTTTTAAGTTCTATTTTCATTAAGCAGAGCTGTTACAATCAAAGCAGTGCAGAGTGAAGGCATCTTGTGGAGACATCATGCAGAAAGCAAATCAGATCATGCTCAGCTAAGGCAGGATGCACTCTTCCAGAGTGCAGCAGCAATCTCTTCATCAGCGACATAGCAGGTCAGTTGGCTTCAAGCAGTGCGCAGTCAGCGGTAGGCAAACAATTCAACTCGGCCCAAAGCAACTGGGCATGGACAGTGGAGTACCGGGAACATGTTTAAGCAGATTTCAGATTCTTTTTTAAGGGAATAATTTTTTTTTTTTGAGAGAACTAAAAATTTTTTTCATGTAATTTTTGATCTGCTCAGTTTTGTCGTTAGTGAATGAGTTTGTCATTTTAAAACAGGGATCTCGTTTTTGAGCGACTATATAGCTGTTATTTTCTTAAACGGTAGAAATTGTTTTGGAACGATGTTTTAGTCGTTTTAATTTTGAATGAGTTTGTTGTTTGGGTACGACTAAGTTGCACTGTAAAAATTAATGTCCGGAATAAACGACGGATCCTTCGGCAAAAAAATTGCCAACGGTTCCTTCGTTAATTTACGAAGCTCTTCGTATATTTACAAAAACCTTCGTTAATTTTTTGAACGATCTCTGTCGATTTTACTATCACAATAGAAATTTACGAAGCACCTTTGAAAATTTACAGGGAACCTTCGTTAATAAACAAAGAACCTTCGTTAATATACAGAGAACCTTCGTAATTATACGTCTGGAATTAACGACGGATCCTTCGGCAAAAAAATTGCCAACAGATCCTTCGTTTATTTACGAAGGTCCGCCGTAGATTTACGAAGACCCGTCGTAGATTAACGAAGCCCGTCGTAAATTTACGAAGCCCTTCGTTAATTTACAACAGACTTTGTACATTTACGAATTTTCTTCGTAAATTTACTAAGAACCTTCGTAAATTAAAGACAAACTTCCGTTGATTTATAAAAGTTCATGAAGGAAAGAAACATTTTACAGTGCACTTTTGGACATTCCCAAAAACCTTCGGAAAACATTCCGTCGTAAATTCACAACATAATTTTTACAGTGTGTTGAAACTTTTGTCGTAATTCAACAATCTTTTCTAACAGTGTGCGCGCAGGATTTCAAATCCAAATGTTGTCCCACAAATCTGACGAAGTTGCCACATCTTTTTATGGTCAAAATGAAGAAGACAAGGGAGCCGGATTTCAAAAACATGTTTTCTTTCGGTATTAATCTTGAAAACTAGAATCATGACTGTTTTATGCCGCTTTTGGACATTCATTGACCTGTAATTAAAGATTGAGACACATATTTGAAAAAAACTCTCCCTTGTCTTCGAGCTATTTTAAGCTGTCGCACAACATTCTACCTCTTTTGGTCTCCGAACTATCCTACGCGCAAGGTCAATAAAAATCTTACAGAGAAAAACCGGTTTGAAGTTAAGGGGCCTCACCTAACCTCACAGTGATTGTACGAATTAAAAGCTCCCTATGCCGATTGGACGGTCCTGTGGGTCGAAATATGGTGAGGTTTGGTTGTACCAAGGCCCAAAGAGTCGAAATAAAGCAAAAACCGGTAATCGATTCCGTACCCCCGAAGTGAGCACTGGTACAACACAAACACAAAACGTCCAGACACTTGAGTCATGCCACTGCATTTACTGTGTCATAGTTAATAATTTGCGTTAGGTTGCTGTTGCAGTAAGTGTGTACATCGTCCAAGTCTTCAATTTAATTTATTTGTGTCATTCTAGCTGCAAGCTGCTTACCAGGGAATGCTACGTTTTCTGTGGCCCTCGGTAAATACTGGAGTTCAGAGGACGATCAAAAAATCGATCACCTAAGAGTAAGTGCAATCACTGGTAGCCAAGGAATGTGATGTCACGTTTGTTTTCACGTGAAAACGGCGATGTTAGTTTGAGTGTAACAAACGGTGAAAATTTACAGTCAAACGAATGTGACACACCGCGCCGCTTTGTCACATCACTCCGGGTGTGACACGCAATCAGCTGTCGAGCTATCACATAACGAATGTGACACATGGTACCCCCATGGTACCACCCATGGTACCCATGGTACACATGTCGTGTCTATCCAAACGAATGTGACACCCATGTACTGTCACGTTCGTTTGAATGTGACATGCCCACTTTGTTACATTCAAACGAACTCGACACCCCTTAATCTGACAGTCATGGCGTGTCACATTCAAACGAACGTGACAAAGTGGGCATGTCACATTTAAACGAATGTGACTGTACATGGATGTCACATTCTTTTGGATGTGACATGACATGTGTACTTGTGTACCATTTGTCGCATTCGTTTTAATGTGACAGTTCAACAGCTGATTGCGTGTCACACCCGTAGTAATGAGACAAAGCGGTGCGGTAAATCACACTCGTTTGACTGTAAATTTTCACCGTTTGTCACGCTCAAACTAACATCGCCGTTTTCACGTGAAAACGAACGTGACGTCACATTCCTTGGCTACCAGTGAACGGTCTTCTTCTTTTATTCAACTACACAGCCTCTCGAGTGCACATGGTACACATAAGAGGCTGCCTTGAATTTTAAGCTAACGAGCATCGACTTGCCAGGTATGCAATAAATACGAAGTTGGCAGCACAATTCACCCCTCGCTAGCGCATGTGCATTGTAAGGGAGAGTGGGGTGATTCGTAACAAATGCGTATAATAATTTAAGTGGAGGGAGCAGAGGAAAATCTGAGTATGGCCCCTCTTTCGCCTAAGAATAGAGGGTCCTTGAACAATCGAAGCGGATGTGATCGGTGCTCAGGTTTAGTTTTGGAGGGCGTCCGAAATATAGGGCACACCGAAAACAGGCAAATCTTTTATTTGAGTTCTAGGAGGTTTCTGTCTGAGGCTCCCCAGGTATGAATCACCATCAACCTACCGTTGGGGCCTTGAAGCGTGACCCCTTTACAATGTGACCACGTGGCATAAGTTGCCTTTGCTTCGTCCAGTGATAGTTAGGGACGCATTTCTTGCGTAGCAGGCATTCGTAACAGACCCGTATAAAAACAAGAATTTAGTTTTTGCAATTAAATGCTTGAATTATTTCTCGAATCATCTGCTGCCTTATTCCAGTACATTTACACAGCTCAAAATGCCTTTTAAAGCGAGTTATTCTAATCTTTTCTCCAAAATTGAAAAAAGGTGAGGTTAGGTTTGACATAGCCGATCATAGCCGATCAATTGATGCTGAGGCGGTCAACGGCAGCTTGTAATGTAGATTATAAGGCGTCTGCAGGACATCCGAAGAACAACTGCTGGAGGAGATGAGCAGTTCTCGCGAAATGGTTAATTTTGGGCCCTGAAACTTTTTGAAAAAAAAGTTCAATTGAAACCGGGTTTTTTGCATTTATCTTGTTAAGAACATCACTAGGGATCATGGATTCATCGGGGCGAGCTATCACCCCAATAATATAGGAAATATCGCAATTTTAATTTTTTTGCCGTCCACGGAAATTACACAGCCTCAGAAACTGTCCACGGAAATTACATTTTAATGGGCCCTTAGAATAGGTGCGATACGAACGCAAACGCCTAGCAGTTTAGGCAGCTCCCTCCACATCTGTGCATTCTGGTTCCATGTTGCGTACCTCACAATAAAATTTCGGGCTAGACCACAATTTGATCGTATGCCGTTTCGGGCCCGACACATGCCCGCGTGCACTGCCAAACGGGACACGGCCGTCCTTACTGGGGTGCCACGTTATACTGGCGGAGAAGAACCTCGTGCGGCTACGGGGGGGGGCACCCTAGAACAGCCTCTTTGAGCAGGACTGGGTCCGGTGTCCACCTCTCCCGGCTCAATTCCCTTGTCTCGGGAACAACTGGGAATTCATTTTCACGGTTGCATAGTGTTTACCTCCCAGGCGGTACCTCTCACACTTGGCAAATGATGGGCCCTAGAGTGGACAACGGAGGAAAGTCCCTCTTGATCAGCTCCTGCGTGTCTATGTTCGGAAAATATTAAATAACTCGCGCTGCTCGCTGGGGGCTCCGCCCCCAGACCCCCACATGTGTGGAGCGCGTGCCGAAGTATTTTCAGTAAGTCCGTGGTGGCAAAGGCAAATTTTCTAAGGAAGTAAATGTCCTGATTCTTTGAAAGCTCTATTTAACCGTTTTTGACCATATAATAAGGCTACTTTTACTGCCCAAATAGATAGCTTGTATTGCATTGGCTACTGTGGCAGTCAATGGGCGCATACAAGGTCCGGAAAATATTGAAGACTACCGGTGACGGGGATCAGATTGCGGCACAGTTTTGGAAATGTCTCGACCAGACCTAGCGATAGGGCGAATAAAAATTTTCAGTCGGTCGGTCCCCTTTTTCGAAGATTGAGTGCGTTTGCTCGGAAACGGTGAGGAATTTGGTCCCCTTTTTTGAAGATTAAGTAGGTTTGCTCGGAAACGGTGAGGAATTTTGAACTTTTGGTATTTTTGGTATTGAATGGAAAAAACCGCAAGTCTCTACGACCACTCTTTGACCCCAAACATTTCTGTGAGTGAGTCAGTGAGTCAGTCAGTCGGTTTGGGGCTTTATAGGTTCTTGATGACAATTGATGATTGATTTTGAGAATGTTGCCGGTGACGGGGACCCGATTGCGGCACAGTTTCGGAAATGTCTCGACCAGACCTACCGATGGGGCGAATAAAAATTTTTAGTCGGTCGGTCTCCTTTTTTTAAGATTGAGTGGATTTTGTTGAATTTAGGCCTATTTAATCGTTTTTGAAGATGTTGCCGGTGACGGGGACCCGAATGCGGCACAGTTTCGGAAATGTCTCGACCAGACCTACCGATGGGGCGAATAAAAATTTTTAGTCGGTTGGTCCCCTTTTTTGAAGATTGAGTGGATTTTGTTGAATTTAGTCCTATTTAATCGTTTTTGAGGATGTTGCCGGTGACGGGGACCCGATTGCGGCACAGTTTTGGAAATGTCTCGACCAGACCTACCGATGGGGCGAATAAAAATTTTTAGTCGGTTGGTCCCCTTTTTTGAAGATTGAGTGGATTTTGTTGAATTTAGGCCTATTTAATCGTTTTTTAGGATGTTGCCGGTGACGGGGACCCGATTGCGGCACAGTTTCGGAAATGTCTCGACCAGACCTACCGATGGGGCGAATAAAAATTTTTAGTCGGTCGGTCCCCTTTTTTGAAAATTGAGTGGATTTTGTTGAATTTAGGCCTATTTAATCGTTTTTGAGGATGTTGCCGGTGACGGGGACCCGATTGCGGCACAGTTTCGGAAATGTCTCGACCAGACCTACCGATGGGGCGAATAAAAATTTTTAGTCGGTCGGTCCCCTTTTTTGAAGATTGAGTGGATTTTGTTGAATTTAGGCCTATTTAATCGTTTTTTTTTTTGAGGATGTTGCCAGTGACGGAGACCGGATTGCGGCACAAATTCGGAAATGTCTCGACCAGACCTACCGATGGGGTGAATAAAAATTTCTAGTCGGTCGGTCCCCTTTTTTGAAGATTGAGTAGGTTTGCTCGGAAACGGTGAGAAATTTGTTCCCCTTTTTTGTAGATAAAGTAGGTTTTCTCGGAAACGGTGAGGAATTTTCAACTTTTGGGATTTTTCCCAATTTTCCCATAAAATTTGGAATCGAATGGAAAAAACCGCAAGTCTCTACGACCACTCCTTCACCCCAAACATTTCTATGAGTGAGTCAGTGAGTGAGTCAGTCGGATTGGGGCTTTATAGGTTCTTGATGACTCGCGCTGCTCGCTGGGGGCTCCGCCCCCAGACCCCCGCATGTGTGGGGCGCGTGCCGAAGTATTTTCAGTAAGTCCGTGGTGACCAAAGGCTTTTCTAAGGAAGTAAATGTACTGCTTCTTTGAAAGGTCTATTTAACAGCTTTTAACCATATAATTAAGCTACTTTTACTGCCCAAATAGATAGCTTGTATTGCATTGGCTACTGTGGCAGTCAATGGGTGCATACAAGGTCCGGAAAATATTGAAGACTGCTTTGACAAGGATAGAGGTGAATGGAAAAAACCGCAAGTCTCTACGACCACTCCCTTGACCCCTATAACATTTCTACGAGTAAGTGAGTCAGTCAGTCAGTCAGTCGGATTGGGGCTATATAGATTCTTGACTTGATGATGATGATTTTCCCAATTGCCGGTGGCGGGGACCCGACTGCGGCACAGTTTCGGAAATTCTCGACCAGACCCACCGACCGATGGGGCAAATAAAAATTTTTAGTCGGTCGATCCCCTTTTTTGAAGATTGAGTGGATGTTGTTGAATTTAGGCCTATTTAGTCGTTTTTGAGGATGTTGCCGGTGACAAGAACCCGATTGCGGCACAGTTTCGGAAATGTCTCGACCAGACCTACCGATGGGGCGAATAAAAATTTTTAGTCGGTCGGTCCCCTTTTTTGAAGATTGAGTGGATTTTGTTAAATTTAGGCCTATTTAATCGTTTTTGAGGATGTTTACGGTGACGGGGACCCGATTGCGGCACAGTTTCGGAAATGTCTCGACCAGACCTACCAATGGGGCAAATAAAAATTTTTAGTCGGTCGGTCCCCTTTTTTGAAGATAGAGTGGATTTTGTAGAATTTAGGCCTATTTAATCGTTTTTGAGGATGTTGCCGGGGACGGGGACCCGATTGCGGCACAGTTTCGGAAATGTCTCGACCAGACCTACCGATGGGGGGAATAAAAATTTTTAGTCGGTCGGTCCCCCTTTTTTTAAGATTGAGTGGATTTTGATAAATTTAGGCCTATTTAATCGTTTTTGAGGATGTTGCTGGTGACCAGGACCCGATTGCGGCACAGTTCCAGAAACCGCTCGACCAGACCTACCGATGGGGCGAATAAAATTTTTTAGTCGGTCGGTCCCCTTTTTTTAAGATTGAGTGGACTTTGATAAATTTAGGCCTATTTTAAACGTTTTTGAGGATGTTGCCGGTGACGGGAACCCGATTGCGGCACAGTTTCGGAAATGTCTCGACCAGACCTACCGATGGGGTGAATAAAAAATTTTTTGTCGGTCGGTCCCCTTTTTTGAAGATTGAGTGGATTTTGTTGAATTTAGGCCTATTTAATCGTTTTGAGGATGTTGCCGGTGACGGGGACCCGATTGCGGCACAGTTTCGGAAATGTCTCGACCAGACCTACCGATGGGGCGAATAAAAAATTGTAGTCGGTCGGTCCCCTTTTTTGAAGATTGAGTGGATTTTGTTGAATTTAGGCCTATTTAATCGTTTTTGAGGATGTTGCCGGTGACGGGGACCCGATTGCGGCACAGTTTCGGAAATGTCTCGACCAGACCTACCGATGGGGCGAATAAAAAAATTTTTGTCGGTCGGTCCCCTTTTTGAAGATTGAGTGGATTTTGTTGAATTTAGGCCTATTTAATCGTTTTTGAGGATGTTGCCGGTGACGGGGACCCGATTGCGGCACAGTTTCGGAAATGTCTCGACCAGACCTACCGATGGGGCGAATAAAAAAATTTTTGTCGGTCGGTCCCTTTTTTGAAGATTGAGTGGATTTTGTTGAATTTAGGCCTATTTAATCGTTTTTGAGGATGTTGCCGGTGACGGGGACCCGATTGCGGCACAGTTTCGGAAATGTCTCGACCAGACCTACCGATGGGGCGAATAAAAATTTTTAGTCGGTCGGTCCCCTTTTTTGAAGATTGGGTGGATTTTGTTGAATTTAGGCCTATTAAATCGTTTTTTGGGGGTGTTGCCGGTGACGGGGACCCGATTGCGGCACAGTTTCGGAAATGTCTCGACCAGACCTACCGATGGGGCGAATAAAAAATTTTTTGTCGGTCGGTCCCCTTTTTTGAAGATTGAGTGGATTTTGTTGAATTTAGGCCTATTTAATCGTTTTTTGAGGATGTTGCCAGTGACGGAGACCGAAATGCGGCACAGATTCGGAAATGTCTCGACCAGACCTACCGATAGGGCGAATAAAAATTTTTAGTCGGTCGGTCCCCTTTTTTGAAGATTGAGTAGGTTTGCTCGGAAACGGTGAGAAATTTGTTCCCCTTTTTTGTAGATAAAGTAGGTTTTCTCGGAAACGGTGAGGAATTTTCAACTTTCGGGATTTTTCCCAATTTTCCCATAAAATTTGGAATCGAATGGAAAAAACCGCAAGTCTCTACGACCACTCCTTCACCCCAAACATTTCTATGAGTGAGTGAGTGAGTGAGTGAGTGAGTCAGTGAGTCAGTCGGATTGGGGCTTTATAGGTTCTTGATGGGTGCGATCAGTTGAGGAAAAGTTGATCGGCGGGTCGAGACAGCGTCCCGCTCGCGGTGCGGTCTATTTAGCCCTCCTGGAAGCATATCTGGCACCCACGTTTACTAACCTATATTTTCGGAAAGATTTCTCTTTGAGTTTGAGGAACAGATTGCTGCAATTTATTCGATAAACTGGGTCTTAGCATTCGAACGGCAAGCTTAGGAAAGACGTCATGTTGCTTAACATATCGGTCAGGTTAAGTCCACCGCAAGTCTTAAACGGTCAGCTAGATCCCAAAATACAGCGAGCCTATTTTTCGCAAGACATTAAGCTTTTGGTTAAGCTTTCCGATCTGAATAATCAACGTTGAACGGTTTCACTGACTCGCAGTCACAACTGTCAAGGCAGTATGCCGGCCGCGCCGAACAAGGCAGCATAAAACCGCTTGGTTGTCCAGAAAATACAGTGTTTGACCAATCTGATGAGTGGAGTCGAAAGCTTAGACTCTTGCAAAAAGTCGGCTCGCTGCTCGTTTGGGTCCATTTTGTGACTTGCGGCGGGTTTAACCTGATGGATGTTGTGTTAAACTACGCCACGACTTTCCTTAGCTTGCCTTCCCATTCCCCATGCCCATTTCCCTCCAGGATGGCATTCCCTCCATAAGAGAGGTTTAAAACAGAAAAATATCGACATACTTTAGAGCTGAGGCCCCTTGCGAGGCCAAAATCACGTGAAACGCAACGAAAACCTCATTTTGTCCACGGAAATTACAGTCCACGGAAATTACATTATTGCATAAAATGGGGTGTACAAGCCAAACCAGAAGTGCCACCGGAACCAAAATTTTACTGGAACAACTTGTCCACAAGGGAAACACACAAGGATTGGTTCGCAATCAAAATTTTGAATGGTCTGCAAGCAATGGGTGGAACGGAAATTACACTTATTGCTTGCTAGGCCAATTTTTTCGCCGCTTTGGAACTTATTTAACTTTATATTTTCCGTTCTAATGGTGCCACATTACTCCGCCACTTTGCAAATTGTGTAGAACGAATGCACCAACAATATGAGAAAAGTTTCAGAACGGTCGCACATAAGGTAGAAAAACCGTCCCAAAAAAAACGATTTTAGACTTTTTGAATTTTAGTTGTGGAAGACAATTTTCGGAATCATCTTGTGTCTGCAAATTTTACCCGAGAGATACGTTCTACACGTCAAAACGTAGCCTCACTTGCGTAGAACAAAATGCACTTAGCGAAAGTGATTTCTCATACTCCCTTGGGCTGTAGTAGAGGCGGGAAGCCCCAAATCTGGAGCGTAGGACATCAAAAAGTGTCCCCGGAAATTACATTCTAGGGTAAAACTTGCAATTTAACGGTGGAAGGAGGCAAAATTTCATCTTGATGAGAGTTGTACCTTGTCCGCAGTGTCAGAAAACATAAAGGTAGGAAAAGACCCGGTTAAAATCGACTTTAGGTTGGAAGAACCAGAGAAAGGACACGAAATTATCACATCTCGCGAGAACTGCTCAGATACACATTTACGACGATGTTTCATTTAATGTGTAGCATGTTATGAAAAGGCCGTTAAAAATCACTCCATGGTGGGGCGATTCGTAACACCATGCAGTTGTTTGGAAAGCGTCTCAGATTTTCAAGATTACGGATTCCAGATTGATTCAATGGAGCTGTACAGTCTAGATAAGTGGCCAGACTGCTCAACAGGCACAAGTTTCGAACCGATATGCAGAATGTTCTTTATTTTGTATAGAGAATTCCGAAATCTGTTACAAATCGCCCCACTCTCCCTTACGCGGTCCTTCCTTCCCTGTTGTCGCCCTTGGCAACAATCTTCTTGTACTCTCAGTCGGTCAATGACTCGGGGAAAACAACATGAATCTTGGTGTACGTTTCCCTTGAGCTAACGTGAAATAACGTTGAAATAACGTGAAACTTGAAATTGAATGTGCTATTTTACGAATAAGAAGAAGAAAAGAAGACGCCTACCCCACCCACCCGCATCGCCCCGCTCGGAACATAACAAACCCTCACTTGTTCGAACAAGTGAGGGTTTGTTATGTTCCGAGCGGGGCGGTACGGGTGGGTGGGGTAGGCGTCTTCTTTTTCTTCTTATTCGTAAAATAGCTCATTAAGGGTGTACCAAAGTTTTTGAAGTTGTTTGCCCCTCGGTCAATAAACCAGTGTGAGAACGCATTCTGATATCGTGTTAGGATAAGGTTTATGGCCTTCATAATCGTGAACCCTTGAGTTGATTTAATGTACGCCCGTTTTCACCCTCTGGTCATTTTCTCCATGTAGTCGTCAGGTTCCTGCTACTCAAACCCCCCCCCCCGTGATTTTGGTGTTTCGGCAGTCCACATGGATGAAAGTAGCTCAGAAACCAAGTTCAAGCCAGATTCTAGATAGCCGCGCGCCAAGTGTTTTTTGTGTGTGTGTGTGTCTGGAACACCTCTTGTTTAAGGTGTGCTCATCTCATTAAAGCCCCTTTTTAAAAAACAATTTTTGATTCCGACATTAAGATTTTAACAATTTTTTTTGTAAAATCCTTTTAGGATAATTTCCCAAACATGCTTCTTTGGGGGGCGCCAAGGGAAAGTTGACTGCTGGACTTTTTTGGAGATTTAGCAAAGAAGTAAACCGTTTGCCTGTAAGATTTGGTTCGCCCAAAATTCCAGAACGTAAGGAAAAAAATCTCGGAAAAACTCATCTCGTATTTGTAGGGCCATAAAAAATTCACCAAAATAAGGATACTGCAATTATGGGTACGGAGAAAAAAAATTTTGATTTAAACAAGTTGTTTGGTTTAAAACTTTGTTTAATGCAACTTGAAAAAAAATTTTTTTTTTTTTTTTCTTGAAAACTGCTGAGCAAAAATATTTAAAGCGACTTCTAGTCTATTCAATTGACACAATTGGGATGGGTTCTTTCCCTGAAAATTTTGTTTCCCACAGACTGAAAGTATGCGAAAAAATTTTAAGAAGCAAAATTTAAACGTTTCGACTAAATCTCCAAAAAATGTCCAAAGTCACTTCCCTTAAGCCAAAATGAAGCTTACTCATTATCTAAAAGGATTTTAACACAGAAATTGTAAAATCTTAATCCGTCTACATCAATTTTTTTTTTAAAAAAGTGCTTTTAACATGTATGAGCCCCCTTAAATAACGCCTTTGTTTGCTACATCTCATTGCAGCCCCTTTTTATCAATTTTTGATTCCGCACACTTAAGATCTCTTGTTAGATTCTTATTACTCCTTTCTTTGTAATAAATGCCTTAACAATTTCAGGTAAAATCGTTCCACAAGCATGCTTACTTCTGGGGGAGCGCCAACAAAAACGCTTACGACATAGCTGTACTTGAACTTGAAAATTGCGCAGATTCTAGCAAAGAAGTAACACCCGTTTGCCTGTATGAGGGGATCAAGCCAACATCCAAAAGTAACGTAAAGGTAAAGTAGCACTTAATCTCGGAAAGAAACATCAGTCTCGTATTTGCTAGGGCCATGAAAGGAATCCTTCCACCAAATATAAGGATACGTTCAATTATGGGGTACGGAGAACATCTTGACTCTTCCGTAACACATTTGGATTTAAGGCAAGTTGAGTTTGCGGATGGGGTTAAGGGAACTTCCGAGCATGTTTCATCCATGCAACTTCCGAGCAACCCCCTGTAAAACTGTCTACCTCTTCTCTTGTATTTTTTATGTTTTCAGGTTGCCGGCCGGGCCAATGGGACAACTGCTGAGCAGGAGACCATCGGATTAACTCAGCTTGACTTCAATGACTGTTTTTACAAATTGAGCACAAATTTGGCAGAGCTTGCTTCTTTAACTCCTGACAAGTTTTGTGCCAGAAGACGTGAAAGTAAGCCATGAGGTCTGAAAATAACCGTATTTAAGAAGTCGAGAACGGATATGCATGATGCACTGTCACTTACCTTAAAAGGGCATCAAAACGTTATCGTAAGCGTAAAAGTTATAAACCCTTAACTTCTGACTTCTTTTCAAAAGGATGAGTTCTGTTTCTAGTTTCTCGATTTTGTGTGAAGATACTTTAGGAAGTCCATACCCTTAACCTTTAGCGAACATTGTCTTGTGTTACGTTATAAAAGCAATGTTAGTTAAACGCGGTTAAATGTTAAGTATTAAAGTTAAGGATCGCTGGTCGTGGCATGCATTTAAAATTGCCAATAGTCTTTTTCCGAAACATCTTGGGATACCTCGGTATAGCCTGACGGCATCCAGGTGTTGGATGTCAACACCAGGACACACGTGCAACTTTTCATACAATCACCCCCTCCTCTCGTACCGCGACGCTCTTTTCAGGAGGTGGCAACGGCCTATAGTCGAGCCAGCCAAAGGTGGGCCTTTTGGCGACCGTTGGAAATGCGGCGGCTGGCCGAAGCATTGGCGCTGCCGTCGTTCGGGCTACCCCCTCCTCCTCCCGAAGCCCCGAACCGCCAATAGGAAGCGGTTCGGGAGGCTGAGGGGGTAGCCCGAGCGACGGCAGCGCCAATGCTTCGGCCAGCCGCCGCATTTCCAACGGTCGCCAAAAGACCCACCTTTGGCTGGCTCGACTATAGGCGGTGCTATAGCGCTCTATCCTACTACACCCGCACCAGCCCCCCCAACCCGCACGAGGTGGTGGGTTCGCTTTGGAGGGCAGCGCGGGCGGTGGAGGGCGGCGGGGGGTAGGGTCTGACTGCTGCCGCTACCTGCTAGCTGGAGCGTGCTACTGCTGCACGCTCACCATGCTCAGCGGCGGCAGGCTGGCGAGGGTGTGAGGCGCGGCAGGGTGACGCTGCTGGTGGGGACTGGTTAGGTGGGCGCGCCTATAGGGAGAGCGTGAAGCGATGCTCGCGCCGTCAGGGCAGAGGTTGCGCACTTGTTCAAGATTTATGAAAACTAGACTGTGTTTTTCGAAACGCTTTGCACCGATGGAAAGGGCTTGAAATTTAGGGTGTATTAGGCTAATTGCTCTTCTCGAAACTCCCCCCTTACCTAATATTAAGGTGCAGTGGAAACACAAAAAAAACGAGAAATCATAAAATTTAGGAAAAACTTGAATGCGCCATGTTGATGTTAATGATTCCGGCCTTGTGTTCGGTTGATTAGGGTATTTTAACGAATCCCTGGCCCGGAAGTCGAAGAACAAAAGTAAGAACAAAAACCGCTTCTGCGCATGTGCAGACGCTGCCTCAGAGTGGAGGGGGGACGTCTGCGCATGCGCAGAAGCGGTTTTTGTTCCTACTTTTGTTCTTTGACTTCCGGGCCAGGGATTTGTTAAAATACCCTATTGAAAGTATCGGGCAGTCTGCTAGGCCTAATGCACCCCAAATTTTGTGGTCTTTCATCTGTGCAAAGCGTTTTGCAATCAACGGGCTAGATCTTACAATCGAACAGGGGCGCCGGAAGTGGGGTGCAGGGTGGGCAGGCTGCCCCCCCTGGAATTCGGCAGGGGGGGCATCGCCCCCCCTGGAATTTGCTGGAAAACTGCGAAAACCGAGCCAGGCGGGCGGGCATCGGCAGCGGGGAGTATCTCCGCAGCGAGCGGAGCGAGCGAGACTCGCTGCGGCGGCCTTTCCCCCTTTCCTTCCGCTCTGCGCTCGGCTCGGCGGCGCTCGGCTCGGCTCGGCGCTGCCCGGTAGCCGCCGCCCGCGCGCTGCTGCTGCCTGCCAGCCTGCCTGACCCGCCTGGCTCCACGCTCTGCGGATGACAACACGCTTGTTTTGTTTTGCACTCGCCTCGCCCCGTCGACAACCGGCATTGTTTACTGTCGTTGTCGTTCACAAGTGTGACACAAGATGAAGAGAAGTAAGAAGAAAACTGGTGTTGGTATCAATACGATAACAAACTTTTTCAACAAGTTCACCAAAGGCAAGGAGAAAGCCCAAAGAAGAGAGACTGCCGGCGAGAGTTCTGGAAGCTCATGCGACGACCCGGATCCAAAGCGTCCATGTAAGTATCGCGCACGCGGAGAGTTGTTTTTGTTATCTTTCACATCCTTGCCCGTGTTTGACTTACGAGCCATCTTGGCTGGCTGGCCGCGGCCGCCGGCGCCCCGGCGCCGGCTGAACCTAGCTCTGTCCCACCCAACCCACTGGCACGCGACACCATGCGTCTCTCTCTCTCTCTCTCTCTCTCTCTCTCCCTCTCTCTCTCTCAGCCGCCGCCGCCGCCGGTCAGCCGGCCAGCAAACCAAGATGCCTCTCAACACCAAACACTGACGTTTTACATTTGGCCAGTAGACTGATTCCGAGAGTCGTTTTCGTCGCTCCGTCTCTCTCCCACCTATAGGTCACGCCCCATGAGTGCGAGAGAGACAGAGCGACGAAAGCGACTCTCGGAATCAGTCTGCAGCTGACCGGTGGAGGCGGCCAAATTCCTGGACGTGTTTTGAGCTGCAGAGAGTCGCTAAATGGGACTCGAACCGAACGTGTGACCCCACCAATATATTCCTCATTCGGAGAGCAATCCATTGGTGGGGTCACACGTTCGGTTCGAGTCCCATTTCGCGATTCTGGAGCTCTAGCCGCCTCGACTGGTCTTCCGGCCCACTGTAAGTTGCCCTTGCCATTGATTTTACATCAATTGTGCGTTTTGCAACATTGCAGGTAGTGTTGAACCTTCTGCATCGTCGTGTTCAACATCAGAAGCTTAATGCGACCCGACTCCTTCCGCATCCTCTCGGGTGGAAACGACGCCACTGCCCCCGCCGGCGCCTGCATCATGCTTCTCGTCTTCCTCTACGGATGGTGAATTCAGCGGCGGTGCCGGTGATTCTGCTGGTCTGGCTGAAACGGACGGCGATGGCGACCTCGGCGCTGCACCTGCGGTTCGGGTTCGTACTCCTGGTCAACACGCTGAGAAGGTGATTGGTGGCGACGACTTCGGCGCTGCCGTTGCGGATGGTCCAGCCGTCGGCAGCTCGATGAAGAAAGTGGTGCCCACTCTTCCGCGTACGCGGAACATTCCAAGTAGCACTTATGTTTTCCCTAAAACTGACGGTAGAAGTTGTCGTCTCGAGTATTTCGGCAAGTACGGCTGGTTGCACTTTGTCCCTGAGGAAGATCACTGTGTGTGTTTCACGTGCGTGAAAGCTTATGAATTGGGGAACACTGCCGCTTCGCGTGGGCATGGAATTGATGACAGTACGGACCCATTTCTCAAGACAGGCTTCAAGAATTGGAAAAAAGCTGTTGAAAAATTGAATCGACATGAAAACTCTAAGTACCACCGCGAAGCAGCCGAGTTCCTTGTGCTTGCCTTACAAAGAGAGAGTGTGGGGTCATTATTGGATGCGCAGTTGAAAAAATCACAACAGGACGCGCGCTCAGCCTGCAAAGTTGTCATTAGCTCTATAAGGTATCTTGCGCGCAGTGGCCAGGCTTTGAGGGGTGGTGAGCATTACAGTGGCAATTTAGTTGAACTTTTGGAGGAAAGGGCAGAAGAATGCCCTCCGCTAAGAGAGTGGCTCAAAAAGCGAGATAAGTGGATTAGTTCAGACATTCAAAATAAAGTTTTAGAAATAATTGCTCACACTGTAATGCGCACACTCCTTAAGGACATAGCAGCCAGCCCATTCTACTCAATAATGGCTGACGGTACAACTGATATATCTGGTGACGAACAACTCAGTGTTTGTTTTCGTTACGTTGAAAGGGCCTCTCTCCATTCATATGAAGTGTTCATGGGACTCGTCAGCGTCACAAGTGGAAAAGCTGACTATACGAAACTTACCCTTGATGACGTGTTGGTTCGCCTAGGTATTGACAAATCAAAGCAACGGGGCCATGTTTCGACGGATGTGCGGCAATGGCTGGACACTTGAATGGTGTGCAGAAACTCATCTGCGATGAGCTGCCCAAATCTATTTTTATCCATTGTTCTAACCACTCTCTAGATTTAGTCTTGCAAGAGTTAGCTCGCCAATGTGATATGTTTGGGGACACGCTTGTGCTCATCAAAGACGTTTCCAAAGCAATTTTGGAATCTGGTAAGAGAAAGGCCATGTATGCAAACATCGTCATTGAACCCTGCTTCTCAGACGACGAAACTTCTGTGGGTGGCCCTGCTGCAATTCGCCCATTGCTCTCCTTGTGCCCCACACGGTGCCCCACACGGTGGTGCATTAGAGCCCCGGCGATTCGCCGCTTTGATGAAAACTACGGTCGCGTGCGTGCTACTCTTCGCCTGTTGGTGGAAGACACATCACTGCGATTGACTGACGAGCGGAGAGCCACTCTTCGCGGCCATCTGAGAAAACTAGATCAGTTTTCCACTGTTCTGTCGATCAAGTTGGCTCTCTTGATCTGTGAACCAGCTGAGCAGTTGGCTAGAGCCCTTCAGAGTACAGGGTACACGGCAACAGGCGCCAAGCAGGCTGCCCAGGCCCTTTGGGACACCTACAATGCCATGGGGGAGGAAGAATTCGACCAGGCGTGGAGGGAAACCGAGGCCCGCAATGCAACCTGCAACATGGATCTGGAGATGCCAACTGCCCCACGGCGGCGCGCTCCACCACGCCGACTCGGCGAGGTAGGGAACGCAGCACCGGTCGAGTCACTGTCTCCACGTACGGTGCTCCGCCAGAAGTTCATCGCGGTGCTCGATCGGGTCAAAAATGAGCTTGATCGGCGCTTCAATCAGCCGGGGATGGCTCACCTGATCAAACTTGAAAATGTTCTTTTGCAGAAGAAGCCTCTTGATTCTGTTGATGATTTGAAGCATGAATTGGGGGTTCATGCTGACGACTTTGATTGTGATCTTCTATTTACTCAGCTTAAAATAGCTAAGCTTGTGGTGCCAGGAACTGTGAAAACGGTTAGAGAGTATGCTGCAGTGCTTCGTGACTTGCCACAGGTGTCACGGGAGATGATCAACCAAGTTGAACTGCTGGTGATTCTCTTGTTGGTGGTGCCCGCAACCTCCGCTACATGTGAAAGATCGTTCAGTGCTTTGCGGCGCATCAAGAATTATTTAAGAGCCACTATGACTCAAAAGCGTCTGACACACTTAATGATGTGCCATGTGCACAAAATTCGAACTTTCACTGTTTCCGTCACAGATGTTCTGAATGAGTTCATTTCAAGAACTAATGAAAGACTGCGGGTTTTTGGGCCGCCCACGCCGAACCCGTAGTTCTTCCTTGTCATTGTACTTTTGTATTGTTAATTCATTACATTATTTGAATTGTAATCTTTGCATATTTTGTAAATGTTTGATTCAATAAAATATGTTCTTTCTAATCTTTAAAGTTATGACAATACTAATTTCAACTTAACAATTTCATAAATATAATAATACGACGCCACATTCTTTTTTTTCAGCTCGAAAAACTCAGTCTGAGTGACATTTGTGAAACGTTTCAAAATGCACCTTTTTTTTGGGGGGGGGGGGGGTGATCAGGGACCTAG
>NW_023144634.1:1395448-1474197 GCF_012932325.1 Thrips palmi
CCCTTGTAGTGCTTTTCAGTAGCATAAGCCTGGAATTGACTGTATACATTAACAGCAGTGCAAATGTCAGGTCTTGTTGACATGCACGCATACATTAAACTACCAATAGCACTTCTATATGGACGTCTCCCAATAATATAGGGATCATTATTAATTGCAAGGTCTGGATTTATCTCCATTGGAGTTTGGACTGGCTTTGCAGAGTCAGGGTCTAATTTTCTGATTATTTTTGAGACATAGTTATCTTGAATTAAAATCATTCCGCTGCTTGTTCTCCTGATTCTGATACCTAGAAAATAAGCGGCCTCCCCCAAATCTCTCATTTTAAAAGTACTCATTAGTTTCCCCTTAATTTCAGACAACAAATCTAAATTAGCACAAGCAATAAGAAAATCGTCAACATACAGCACAGTACCTGCATCACACTTCTTTATGTACACACATCTGTCAGCTTGACACTGAGTGAAACCCAAAGCTTTGACACATTCATCAAACTTGTGGTTCCACTCCATGGGAGCCTGTTTCAGTCCATAAAGAGTCTTTCGCAGTTTACACACTTTGCCTTCTTCTACTGACAGTCCAGCTGGTGGCCACATGTAAATTTTCTCCTTTAAATCCCCATTTAAAAATGCACATTCAACATCCAACTGATGTACTATTAAGTTTAATTTATTGACCAGACATAGAAAAATTCTAACTGTTGAAAGCTTTGCCACTGGTGCATAAACTTCTGAATAATCTTCCCCATATTTTTGAGCACACCCTTTAATGACCAATCTAGCTTTATATCTCTCAATGTTACCATCTGCATCTAATTTGATATTGAAAACCCATTTACTATTAATTGGAGTTTTACCCCTTGGGAGTGAACACACTTCCCATGTAGCATTCTCTGAAAGTGAAGTTAATTCCTTATTTACAGCAGCCAACCAGAAGACTTTGTCATCTCTCACACTAATGCTGTCATAATCAGCTGGTACATTGTCAACATTCTCCACCTCAGTCACCGAACTGACTCCTGCAAACTCAAGTACATCATTACTACAATTTTCATCAGTAATGTCATCCACAAATTTTCCTACCGTGCATAGCATGACATAGTCATCATACATGGCAGGCCTCATTCTGACTCTGGTGCCCCTCCTGCCACCTTCACCCACTGCAGCTGGTTCATTATACTCCTCCAGCTCTGGCTCAAAGGGTTGCACACCCTCTGGCTCCTCGTCTCTAAACTCCATAACATCATTTTCACCTTCATCGTCAGATTCCTCCTCAATTTGTGTTTCAACAGTACCATGAAAATTACCACCATAAATAACATTGAAGTTGTCAAAATTATTTAGGTTTTCGTTAAACACAACATTCCTACCTACAATAATCTTATTGTCTGTCACAGACCAGAACTTATAACCATTATCACAATATCCAATTAAAATACATATCTTAACCCTAGAATCCAGTTTGCCAGCAATTTGCTGTTTATTTTTCCTAACATAAGAAACACAGCCAAATACCTTTAGGTTTTCCAAGTTGGGCTTTCGCCCTGTCCATAGTTCATAGGGAACTACTCCGCCATCAATTGCCCGGGTTGGGGACCTGTTTGTCAGATAGACTGCGGTTAGAAGGGCATCAATGCAAAATCTCTTGCTGAGGCGGCTCCCAAACAGCAAACATCTGGCCCTCTCCAAGAGAGTTCGGTTTAATCTTTCCGCTACACCATTGAGCTGTGGCGTTCCTGGAATTGTCAATTCAAACACAATACCCTTTTCCTGGAAGAAATGTTTGACAGTGTCGTTAATATACTCAGAGCCATTGTCACATCTAAATTGGCTAATACCCCTTGGAAATAATACGGAAACCCTAGCAACATAGGCCTTGATGCACTCAGCTACTTCCTCGCTCTCTTTACTCTTTAAACCATACACCACAATATAGTGAGTGTAATCATCAATAATTGAGAGAATGTATTTAACCCCGTTATAAGCTACTGGAGAAATAGGGCCACATAAATCACTGTGAACCCTTTCAAGTGGTCTCGTTGTTTTGGGCCTTGTTCCCCCAAAAGGTAACTTGGCCTGTTTGCCTTCAATGCAAACTTCACAGAATTTATCCCCTTGAAATTTCAATTTGTCTATACCGTTAACCATATCACACAAACGTCTCATATTATCACACCCTAAATGACCTAGTCTCCGGTGCCACAGATTTTCCTCCTCTGTCATCATTGAACGTTCGGGCTGACTAAACAGACCCACCTCCAACACAAACAAATTCCACTTCAAATTACCAACAGCAAGAACCTCGTTGTCATACTCAATATAGCATTTTCCGTCACCAAAGCTGGTCCAATAACCTTCGCTGTCCAAACAAGGTATCGACAGGAGGTTATGGGATAAGTCATCCACGATCAGAGCCTCCAGCTCAAACTTTCTGGAGACTCCATCAACCACAGTGTAGCCACTAACAAGGGCCTTTGATCGTGCCAGCATACAAATGTCGGTTTTAGCTACGAGTATCTTCACTGGATTCGAGAGGGTTCGTTTCTGTGACACTGGGACATCAGTCTTCACTAGATGTCGAGTAGCACCCGAATCAAGAGTAAACACAACACAAGAGTTGCCATAAACACTCATGGCCAGGTCACTTACTTGCACGTCACAAGTCATAAGACTATTAACAACAATAGTTTCCATTACCTCAGTTTCCTCGGAGCTACAGAAGTCATAGCCACTGTCTTCTGTAATTAAAGCAGACGACCCTCCTCCAGAGCCACTGCCCCCTCGGAAACCACCACGGCCTCCACGGTTTCCTCGGGATGAGAAACTGCGCCCTCGGTTGCTGAATTGGCCACGGCTTCCCTGATGTCCACCAGAGTTTCCTCCTTGGTTGTTGCTGTTGTTGCCGTTGTTGTTGCCACTCTGGTAGTTTCCTCGGTGATGTGGCTGTCCACCTCTGGCGGACTTCTGGTGGTGACCTCCACGATGAGCACCCCCTCCTGGCTTGGCGCAGTCACCAGACTTGTGTCCCCTAAATCCACAGTTATTACAGTTGTACGGGAAAAATCTATTCATTCCACGACCTCGACCTGTAACATTAAGAGCATTAAAACTCGAAGTGGGAGAAGTACCAGAGCCACCCCTCCTCTTCCGGTTGACTCCAGTTCGTAGTTCGTACTCTTCAATTTTGTTTCTGATAAAAGTCAAGTTTATATTAGATGGGTTTGCCTCAATGGCTGAGGTCTGAGCCTCATACTCCCTAGGCAAGCTCCACAAAAAGTGGAAAGCCACGTCCTCCTCTGTGTGTGAGCCACCTGCATTCCGCAGGCCTCTGACCACTTTGTCAAAGCGCATGCAGTATGCGCCAAACTCCTCCTCAGAGGGTTTGTACTTGAGCATGGTGTACTCCTTAGAGAACACCGCTCTGCTGGCCATAGTGGCCCTTCCAAACCTGTCACAAACACTCTTCCACATCTCAGCTGCATTATCCTTGTCCTTCAGCAGCTCGAGATGGTCAGTGAGGCCCACTCCAAGCAGGCGACGGCATCGGTTCTCCTTCGATTCCAGGGCTGCGATCCTCTCCTCCTTTCGCCTCCTAGTAGCTGCATTATCGCCAGGGGCATCCAACCCCACAGCCTGGATCAGATCACCGACCGCCGTAGTGGACACGTCGAGGCAGCCTTCGTCCCGGAGAACGTTTTGCATCAAGAACTTCCAGTCATCGAAGTTTGACCCATCAAACTTGCCCAGGAGAAAAAGGCTGAACACGGCTGAACAAAAAATATTCGGCCACGGCCGAAGAAATCTTCGGCCGTGGCCGAACGGAGACGAATAGATTGTTCAGCCGTGTTCAGCCGAAGTGTAATAATATTCAGCCGCGGCCTAAGACGTTCTTCAGCCGCGGCCAAGGGATGTTCAGCCTCCTTCGGCCGCGGCTGAAGAGGGCAGAAGGGGCAATTCTTGCTCAGAAACGCATGTGCATGCATTTTTTTAAATACTTCCTTGCGATCTTGTTGATACACTTCAGCATGCTTGAACCTGAAGGCTTGAACTCATATTGAGCATATATGTCAATCCTCTGAAAGACTTACTAAAGAAAAAAAGAGCCAGCGTTTCAAAAATAAATAACTATAGTTTAATCATTAATGAAAAAATTAGCTATTCAATAACTTACCACAGTTAAATTGAGAATTTACATAATTAGCTATTTGACAAAGGCAATATCATTATTGGACTCATTCTTAAAGACACAGTGGCACACTTATTCCAAAAGTGACAATACAATACAATTTATATTACACTACAATCTACAATTCAAAACAATTTACAATTCAATACAGTTCACATTACAATTTACTATACATGACAAGTTTTAGTGCATCAATAGCATCACTGAAAAGTACACAAAGCACACTTTAATTTCCATTAATCCTCTTCTGAGTCCTGATAAACCTTTTTTTTTTGCATTGGTGAGTGCACATCCAATGTAATCGTTAACCACCCTTGGCCTGCATCTCGATAGAATTGAGTCTTTCTGGAAATCTTCTGGTAGTTCAGCATTGATACGCGTCTTAATAAAGTTCCTAAAGCAGAAAAGGAAAAATTATGTCACACTGTTCAGGACTTAATAGGCTAGTGCTAGAAATTCAAATACTCACGCTCAATAGCTGCTTTTCTCAGTGGGCACAGGGCTGCACCAACATTGTTGCCATGTGTCTCTTTGCGTGCATTGCACATTGTACCTTTTACTGTGCTCTGCACCAGCTCTTCAATCTTAAACAGTTTCTCAGTGAGGTCGATCACAAATTTTTTATCGTTAACAGACCCCGGCATATGCATTGCGCTCTTCAGGAACTTCTTGTACTCTTCGGTGTACGCCACCTCACTGATGTACACCCCATCATGAATTTTCACAAGTCCACCACTGGGATCCTGGAAACAAATTAAGTGCTTTAAGTCCTGGTATCACCAAGCATATGAGGCAGGAGAAGTAATTAAGGATACTGTAAAGTGAAACTAGCATGTTCTAGAAATATTTGCCACAGGAAGATCATTTTGTGGTCACAATTCAACCACTATTAGATGAATTTATCCCCAAAGTTGGGGGCCCCAACTCCTATTAGTGTCTGAGTTATGGAAGTTTACGTAAACTTTTAGTCGTTTCTCCCAAATTCTCCTCACGACAAATGATTAGCTACCCAGTCTTCAGATTTTGGCAGTTTTTCCTTTTTTAGCATGGGAAAAAGATAGCGTTGGCAGATTTAAAGGTATCAGTTGAGAAGAGGCTGTAAAAGCTATTCTATTAGGCCTATTCTTATTTTTCTTCAAATTTGTGAGATTTTGACCCATTTTGGTCTTGGGTTTTGGTTTTTCAGGAAAACTAAGGCAGACATTAAAAAAAGGGCAACGCTATCTTTTTCCTATTAATAAATAGATAAAATTGCCAGAATCTGAAGACTGGGTAGCTAATCCTTTGTCGAGAGGAGAATTTGGGAGGAACGACAAAAAGTTGACGTAAACCTCCATAACTCAGAAACTAAGAGGAGTTGGGGCTCTAGTCTTAGGGTACGAGTTTATGTAATAGAAGGGAACTTTCACACCTTAATTGAGACATCTGACACAAGTATTTAAAAAATGTCATATAGCCACTTTTGTCACTTTACAATAACCTTAAACTATGGATTTCCTTGCCTTTGGCATGTCTGCAGTCTCATCATGTTGGGTGGCCTGGTCGTCCTGCATGTCACGATCAGTCTGCAAATGAGAGTTACTCAAATGAATGTGGATATTATGCACAAGATCATTGACCAAACTATAGATTTTTATGGTGAAACTCACCTCCCCTTGGGCATTAGTCGATTGTGAAGGTTCAGTGGGCGTTACTTGCTCTATCCGAAGAACTTCCACAGTGTGCACAGCTGATGTTGTGTCATCAGCTACAGCAGGTGCTACCTTGGCAAGCTGACAAGAAAAAAACCATAAACAAAGGCACAGCAAAACTGCACGCAAACACAATCACAGTTGATGGGTAATCTCACCAGAGTCTTTTGATACTCGAAATTAAGATCCTCGAGCCGTTGGATCTTAGTACGGGAAGCCTCAAGCTCATCCTGCTTGCGCTTGAGGTCCTCAGTCAACCGAAGCACCTCTTTCTTGTGCCTTCGGGCCTCCTCCTTGTATCTGTTTTTGTCTTTTTTGAGAGCATTGATCTCAAGCTGCAAGGCCGAAGTTTGCTCAGGGTCTTCATCTTGCATTTCCAGAAAAGGAACCGGTGAATTCTAAAAACAGAGGAACAGAAAATGTCAGCACATTAACTCAAGTGAGTGCAACATAATTCTAAAGGATTTGAAATCTCGGAAAACAATGAGTGCACACAAAGGGAAATAATAAATTCAGAATTCACTTACATCTGGGCCCCTTTTGGAGTTTGAGCTGGAGGAATGGACACCTGATGAATCTGAAGATTTTAACGATGAGGATGATGAGGAAGATTTTGACGATGAGGATGATGAGGAATGTAAAGTTTCCAAAACTTTGGGTGAGGGCCTGCAAGTCCTGACCTTCCTGTGCAGCAGTTCTGATAGTGTATCTGCAAATACACACCAATATTGGCATTATTATTGGCATATTTCATTAGAATTAAAAATTAAGTTCACCGTTCAAGGCGCATACTCAAAGTACCTGCAGTAGCAAGGATGGTTGCCGGATACATTCCCGGCCCGGCCTGGTTGTCTGACCCGGCTTCAAAGTCAGGAATCGTCGCCAGTCGCTTCTTAGCTTCTTGCAACGTTTCCATGCGTTTCCCGATGGTTTTCGGGGACCAAAACGCACTCACAACCTTATTTTTGGTGAACTTGGTCCCCTTAACCTCAGGAATGCAACACAGTGGGATGTCGGCGATGCTCTTCTTTTGATCCAAAAATTGGACAGTGCCATGGGGAGTCTCACTTAAGGCAAGATGAGTAGTGCCCTCTGTGGATTTAGTTGGTTTGGGCATTCTGACTTAGGTACCTCTAATTAACACGAAAGAAAACTCGGTGCAACCGCTTCGACGCTTTGGCTGGAGAGAAAGGACGCTACGCTGTAACCAAGGAAACGGATGAGCGACCACGACCACGGGCGATCACGTGCATCTATGAAAAGTTTTTGAGGCAAGTTCCTTTGAATTCTTCCACTGTACGCATATGACACTACTTTTATTCTCCGCGAATTTTCCAGTCAATGTCTTTATAATATTAGAATGCACCCTATTCCGTGTCAGTATCTTTTGAACACCTGGGTGAGCGTAGAAATCAGTTTCGCAGTGATGTTATTTCTCATATATGATTCGATATCTCGATCGTGGTCGCAACAACGCTCGATAGCTCGATAGGCTTGATTACTCGCGAGGCAGGCACAGACGTAAACAAAAAACTTTGCCTATAAGTCGTTTTCTGGGCTGGAAATTAAGAACTCTTCACGTATACAGGTGTTATTGTTTCAATATCACTGTTTCAGAGCAGAAGCAAGCATGCATCGGAGGCGGCTGAACGATTACCGGCAATACTTGGAGGGGAAACGTGACTCTGCTGTTCCAATTTCCAACCGTACTGCTCGTGCTTGGTTAGAGCAAGGAAAAGCAACTGCAACAGAACTAGTTGCATTGGGAATATACCCAGTTAAGGTCCGTTTCTATCTTTGTACTTGGAATCAGTCGTTCCCCACTCTGCATTTCATTTTGCCTCAGTACAGTTTGCATAACCTTCAAATTGTCGCTAACGTCACCTGTCAACATCACCTCCCTCTGGGTGTTGTTTAGTTCCTGGCCTTTTTGGCTGTATCCAGTCAAGGCTTCTGACCAATTCTGACAGCTAAATGATTTTCACCTGCATGTTTTCAAAAATTATTTGCTTCATACTGCTCACAGTCTAAATTGTGAGTGCATCTGTCCCATAACCTATTAAAGCCTTCAAAGATTACAAGGTAGGTTTACGCCAGACCGCGTCTTGTCGTAACAGGCTTCGCGATGTCTCGCTGCCTGTTTCTCCAATCCGCGCCTGGCGTACCTACCTTGGCCTGCGGCGCTAGCCTGCCTTCGGCAGGCAATGGCTTCTCCATAGTCGATTTTCCTAACTTGTTGCATGCTGGGGGTCTCCGCCCCCCAGACCCCCCTTCATTCTAGATGGAGTTGCTTCATCTGCAGATAACGCGATCTTGGCCCTTGTAGCTTTTTCACTTGTCCTGGCTGGGGGGCTCCGCCCCGCAGACCCCCTTTCTGCAAGACAGAGGCAATTTGCCTACAGAAAACTCGATTTTTCGCCGTTTTTCAAGTGTTTTTCGGCTTTAAAAACCAAACCAGTTGAGCTAGGATGGTGAAATTTCGCGTGTGCCGAGCCAAGGACATACCTAATAAGCCTGCAAAATCTCAGCCGGATCGGCCGAGCCGTTCAGGAGAAGTAGTGTACACAGACACACAGACAGACAGACAGACAGACAGACAGGAAAAATTTTTCAACCCCACTGGAGTAACAGGCTTCGCTATCGCTCAGCCAAAAACCAGGTACGATTCAGAATCAGAATTGGTCGGAGAATCCTTAACTTGATAAGCCTTCGTTCACTTTTCCATTGCCTGAAACGCTTCATGTTCTTTCGTTTTAGGCCCAACAAGGCAGAAAGGTGGGGGAAGAAAAAGGAAGAGAATCGTTTCAAGTAACAATGCAGACATCCTTGAGCGAACAACATCTTCGGAATCTGGTTTTGCAGAACATCAAGGCTGTGCACCTAGTTCTTCAGCCAACCCTGAAGAGCACCTGCTACACATCAACTCAACTTCTACCAGTGGCAGTGACGATGACTCTGAGGGTGGAACTGCGTCTTTGCATGGAACGACTGCCTCTGGGCTTAGTGGTGGTGATACTAATTCTGTTCGCTCTGACTTAGATCTTGGTGATGATTCAAGTGGTGATAGTGGCAGTGATTCAGAAGGAAATAGAATTTTGTCGGTTTTAGACTCTAAAAAAATAGGTAAAGAAGCTTTGAACTCACCCTTTTATGAAGGATCCAGGCTTTCTAAATTTGAAGTAATGCTCATGATTTTTCACTTGTATATGAGACATGGTTGCACTGATGCTCTCTTGGAGGATTTGATATACTACACTAATGAAATATGTGGGATTTCTGATGCTAAGGGAGGGTGGGGCACCATGACCACTGGGGCACCATGACCACCCCCCTCGCTCTCGGGAACTACTTTGCCGACGGCAACCGGTCGACCGGACTTTCGAGAGAATAGAATTCTAACTATTTTCAGCCAGAGCCCTACCTTCTAGCTTCAAGGGTACGACCATAGCACCTCGCCAAAATTTTTGTTACAGCGTTTTGGCTAAATTGGGCGTTTTTCAAATCTGGGATATTTTTTCTCACTCTCACATTTGAGAAGATAGGTTCGATGTCTTAGGTTTTTCTCAAAATGTCGGCTCTTCGACGAAATATCCAACATCACATTTAATTCTAAGTAGTTGTTTGCTTGCTCGGGGAGCCTTAGAGTCGTAAACTGCACTGTGGGGCACCATGACCACTTTTTAGTGGGGCACCATGACCACACATATTTGAGTGTTTTTTCTCATATTTTGGCCTGATAATGATTTATTTTCGTCGAAAATTTGCTTTTTGCTTCTGAAAATGTATAAAGGTTGAATAATTGCTGCAGAATAGAAAGTTTTATCACAAATTTGTGATAATTTGTGAATCACCAAGGTGATTAAGAATGGTTCTGAAACTGAGACTTGAAATGGTGGTTTCTCTTGCACTAAATGAGCTCCAAACCGCAAAAGTTGGCCGCGAAGGCGATCCGTGGCTACTTTGCACCAAGATGGCTCTGGCATTATGAGAAACAGCATTTAATTCACTTGTTTGCAGTGTAGTAACCGCGATAATTTTCTTAAAATTTACCAAATTGAAATCTGCATACGAATTTGGACTCGTCTTAGTAAGACAAACATAAAATGTTAACACATGTCATAGCTTTGGATGTGAAATTTGAAAGCCTTAGAGCGTTAACTGTTTTAAACCGTCCATTTCAAGGCATCTTAGAACGTTTGATACTTCGAAGGTTTTTACAGTGTTTTTTAGTTTAGTTGACTGGCCTGATGGTAATGACAGCGATATAAACAATTTCAATGAGAATACTGGTAGAAAGTACACTTTTTTGGGCCAAAAAATTACTATGGTCATGGTGCCCCACGGGGTGGTCATGGTGCCCCATAGGTGGGGCACCATGACCACTTTGCGTTTTATTTTCCAAAGTGTTCTGTGAGCCTGCCGTGCATTGCAGACAAGTTCCAATGGGTGGAAGAGGTCCTTGGAGGTCCAAAGAATCCCCTCATGCTAGAAACTTAACTGTTCGAACCACACGGTGGAGTAGAGGGAGGCACAAAAAAAAAAGTGGTCATGGTGCCCCACCCTCCCTTATTCCAAGCTCTAAATATTATTTTCAGAAGTTGTTCAAGTTCGGGTCAGAACCAAGTGTCCACTTTTTCTGTCCAGATTGCCAAAAATATTTGGGTCCACAAGCGGAATTTCCTCAAGTTGTCAGGTGTCAGGACTGTGATTGGGTTCAATCATCCAGTAGCTTAAATGACAACAATTATTTTTGGCTGAGCGATAGCGAAGCCCTTGCCGTGTTTGGGCGCGCTCAAAAGTGACTAGTCGTGCGTCTGTCTGTCTGTCTGTCTGTCTGTGAGTCTGTTTGTACTCACCAACGATTCTCAGCAACTACAGTGGCTATAGTTTCAAGATTTCGTATTTAACGTCGCCTTAGCACCCCCCAACACGAGTTTGTTTCAAATCGTTGTTTAGTATCGTTTGAAATATTCAAAACATATTTTTGAATCAGGTCATTAGCGTGGTTAGGTTGGCAGCGCTGCACCGGTTACTAATTTCTCATACCTGCGGGTCCGCGGCTCTCAAATACGGGACATAAGCAAATAAAACGAATTAAAGAGCAGAAGGGTTTGGAAATGAGATCGGCCTTAGTTTTTCAACATTCTAGAATGTTTAAAACCCTTTTGGAACACCAACACAGCGAAATATGGAGAATGGATTTGAGAATGATTTACGTGTTTCGTTCCCCTCTCCCCCCTCCACTGTCAGAGGGGAATCATCTTCAGGTCAGTGCACTTTGACAAAGCATTGTAAAAAGAATGTTTTTATTTTGACCTTTTGTATTGTGTGCATCTTCTTATTTCATTTTAGTGTCATCCTCTTTTTAAAATTTTCAAACTAGAGGAAATCAGGGAAATGCATAAATAACTTGTGTTGAAATTGGCAGGCATACTTTAGTTTGGACTCGAGAAATGCATTCTTTTGCAATGCTGCAAGCTGACAAGAGTGCAAAAGCACTAACATGTGGGTCATTCCATGCCAACTCGACAGGGCTCGGACCGACACCTTGTCGGAGGCCATCGCCATAGTGGGCGATTGTTGGCCTTATGGTACCATTTGAAGACCCCAACTCAGTTTTTCGAAATCTGCACCGGGCTCCGAACTACGGCCTCCACTGAGATTCCAAACGCTATGAGTATAGCACATATGGTGCAATGCAGCTGAGATATCGCACCATACGTGCAATGCGATAGCCATATTGCACCTTACGTGCAATGCGTCCCGAAAATGCCCTATGCTAATGCATGGGAATGGGGAGGCATTGCACTTCATGTGCAATGCTTTTGCATTGCACCAATTGACGCTATACTCATAGCGTTTGGATTCTCAGTGTGATGAAGTTTTTCACATACATGACGACATGGGTGCACTAAAATGCAATTATCTCGGCAACCGTTCGTCGTATCTCAAATCCGAGACCACCGTTGGAAAGAGGAGAAAAAACTACACAAAAAAATTTTTTTTTGGATTTTTTTCGAAAAAAAATTGTGAAACTTCAAAAAAGGTGTAACTTTTACAGTGTGATATCTCAAAAACCCATATTTTAAAATCTCTCAAAAAATTCCAAAATCTTCCTTTATTCATCATCTAAAATAGTGGGGTTAATGAAACAGAAAAACCCCATAGAACGTTGCAAATTGGGTTACAAGCAAGCCACTTTGCACACGTCTTCTATTGACCCAAATGGTCGATTTGGCCCGAAGCACACGTCAAAATTTCCCTTAGGACTCAAGTGCGGGGGCGTTAAAGGTTAAAAGTGTTCAAAATTTTCGAAGTTTCAATTTTGACAGTTAAAATCGTGCGACGAGTGGTTTCCGCATTATTCGAGGTCGGGGAATTCATTGGCGATGTCAGAACAACGATGAGGTCACCGGAAGTACCGGAAATGGCCGCCATTTTGGATAATGGCGGCCAAATTCTTCGGATTTCGAACGGCTCCGCCACCAGTCGAGTTGGGTGTCGTTCCGATAGTTTCAGGGGTCTCTGAAGGCCACTGTGATGTCAAATTGAGAGTATTTAGCAGGGAAACACAGAAAAACAGTTTCTCAGCTGTGAAAAATAGACCTGAACGATGCAGTGCTTTCCAGGATAAAGTGAAGGAAACGCAGTTTCTCTGCTTTGGTAAATTAAACATGTTTGATGCGCTGAAATGACGTCTGTATAAATGTAAATATACTCTCATTTTAGGGCCAAAATTAATTTGTAACTGTCATATCTCGATCTCAAAATCTTGAAAGTATGTGAAGAAATCAAGATAGCTAACTACGTCAAGAAGAACCCAATACGAGAAGTGAGTGAAGGACAATGACCCTGCAAGTTCTATTGCGTGCTTGGCACACTTCTGTGCCGATGATCTTCGAAGGACAGTTCCGTGGGCATGAAGCAAAAATTTTGCTTCGCTTCAAAAAGGACCTTACATCTGAAACCAGATAGCCTTAACTTGCCTCGATTAGGCATCATAACGTTATTGTAAGCAGTGAATCTTGACGGAATGTATACTTAACAATTAAATAGCCAGAGACGTGTGCTCTGAGAAGCAGTTTTGTTGAGTTACTTTGATAAGGAAACGGTGTTAAAGCCGTGCGTCTAAGAACACTCCTTGTCGATGAACTGTGTAGAGATGTACTCCCGTCTTGAAGCGCAGATAGACATATACTGGACTAGGTAGGCACACTTACTCTTATTGGTTTGTTCTTCGCGATTCATACAATCGTATGGACCAAGCACAAAGTAGATCTTGCGGTTTATGCATTACCAAATATGTTTAAAACACTTCAAACTGTGTTTTCCCGCAGAAAAAATCTGTAGGAACTGCCAAGCGGGTAACAAAATACCTAATTTCAACCTCCTATTTTTGCGGTATTCTCCTCTGGAAGTTCAGCAGACTGGAACATAGCACCGTGAAAGGCCAGCAGCAGCAATGCAGAGATTCCTGTTGCACATCCCTGCGACAATCGCACCTATCTATTGACCGCAAAGCGTTTCAGATATCCTGCAACGTGCACCAAACGATTTCCCATTGCCTATTGGCTGAGGTCCGCCCTCATATCTCTGGAAAAGGCCGGTGTAGGCCAATGACCAATTTCCCGCCCCGTAAACTATCAAGCAGTGCACGATGCTGTACGGATGTGTTACCTCCTATGTTTTTAGTGAAGAAAGAAACGATATGTTAGCCTTCTGACTTACTTGATCTAAAAGGGAGTACTATGATTCCATGCGGATTGAAAATGTTTGCTCGTCACTATACCCTTCAAAGTTTACTCAGGAGAGCATCCCCACAAAAGTATACCCAGCACACATCAGATCATGTAACTGATTTTCTAAGTGTAATAATGAACTAATTTAAAAAGCAATAACATTTTTATTGCATGAAAAGCGCCATGAAAAAGTTAATGTATTACATGTGCAATAATTATTGTATTGCATTAGCGCATTTATCGCTTTATATGCGTAGTAATCATTTAATCACACCAAAATTGTGATAATCTGGGCCAGGACCGGCCAAAGCCCAAGAGACTTATTGCATTTTCAATGCGATAATTTTTTATTGCTGCCTCGGATGCGATAATTTAAAAAAATTACATTATCCCTTTTATTGCAGCAAATTGTATGAAGCTTATCACATTAGAAATATCAGAGGTTAAACTACACTTTGCTCACTTCACGTATCTTCAGTTCTTTGCACGCACTGGTATTTCTAGTGATAAGTTTCATACAAGTTGCTGCGATAAAAATGCTAATGTGATTCCTCCAAATTATCGCATCTGTTGCAGCAATAAAAAGTTATCACAATAAGTCAGTTAGGTTTTGGCCGGTCTCGGCCCAGATTAGCGCAGTTTTGGTGCGATTCAATGATTACTACGCTGATAAAGCGATAAATGCGCTAATGCAGTACAATAATTATTGCACTTTTAAAGCAATAACTTTTTGATGGCACTACTTATGCAATAAAAATGTTGTTGCTTTTTAAATTAGTTCATTATTACACATAGAAAATCAGTGCGTACTTTGCAGAATGTGCAATCTACATTTCTTGCCAGAACTTCTTGGCTTTAGACCTGATGATTATACACACTCATTTCAGGAACGTGGCATCAAGTTAAAATGAATGTGACAAAGTGTCACGTTCCTTTGAGCATTGTGTCGGATTCGTTCAAACGCGAATCAGCCACAAATTAGCTCATTCACGTAGTAACGATGTGATACGATGCTCAAAGGAACGTGACATCTTGTCACATTCGTTTCAACGTGTTGTAATGTTGCTAACAATAACGTTATGATGCCTATTCGAGGGAGGCTATCTGGTTTCAGATTTAACACTGAGAACGCGAACGCCACGAGTATAGCGTCAATCGGTACAATGCAAAAGCATTGCACAAGAAGTGCAATGCCTCCCCATTCCCATGCATTAGCAAAGGGCATTTTCAGGACGCATTGCACGTAAGGTCCTCTATGACTGAGGCATTGCAGGTATGGTGCGATATCTCAGTGCACTGCACCGCACGTGCTATATTCATAGCGTTTGGAATCTCAGTGAAGGTACTTTTTGAAGCAAACCAAATTTTTGCTTCATGCCCATGGAACTGTCCTTCGAAGATCATCATCACAGAATTGTGCCAAGCACTCACTTTTCGTATTGGGTTCTTCTTGACGTAGTTTGCTATCTTGATTTCTTCACATACTTTCAAGATTTTAAGATCGAGATATGACAGTTACAAATTAATTTTGGCCCTAAAATGAGAGTATATTTACATTTAAACAGACGTCATTTCAGCGCATCAAACATGTTAAATTTACCAAAGCAGAGAAACTGCGTTTCCTTCACTTTATCCTGGAAAGCACTGCATCGTTCAGGTTCATTTTTCACAGCTGAGAAGCTGTTTTTCTGTATTTCCCTGCTAAATACTCTCAATTTGACATCACAGTGGCCTTCAGAGACCCCTGAAACTATCGGAACGACACCCAACTCGACTGGTGGCGGAGCCGTTCGAAATCCGAAGAATTTGGCCGCCATTATCCAAAATGGCGGCCATTTCCGGTACTTCCGGTGACCTCATCGTTGTTCTGACATCGCCAATGAATTCCCCGACCTCGAATAATGCGGAAACCACTCGTCGCACGATTTTAACTGTCAAAATTGAAACTTCGAAAATTTTGAACACTTTTAACCTTTAACGCCCCCGCATTTGAGTCCTAAGGGAAATTTTGACGTGTGCTTCGGGCCAAATCGACCATTTGGGTCAATAGAAGACGTGTGCAAAGTGGCTTGCTTGTAACCCAATTTGCAACGTGTTTTTGCTCTGTTACCCCCACTACTTGGTTAATACGTTCCTCACTTCAAAGTAATTTTGGTGGGAGAACCTCCGGATGGCCACCTCTGCTGCTGGGTAGTTTGGTAAAACACTGTGGTGAGATTTAATCCCATCTATTTCAAAAGCGGTATCAAACCTTACTTTCAAATCTGCTGCATGCTTTTGAATCTCTTCGGTTGGGACCCATACCACAGTTACGCCTTTAATGTTGGCGTGAACCCATTCATAAAAGGCTAATGCTGAAGTGATTTGCCTGTCATTGGGTTTCAGGCGCAAACAATGTAGCATGACAATGTGCTTTATCATGCCAGCTATGCCGTCACAAGACGATTTGCCATGACTTGTGACGAAGAAGTGCCATTCAGCAGATACACCAAAATCTCGCTCATGGAACCAAATATTAGCAACAGCAAATTTGTTCTTATACTGACCTGCACACCCATCAGAAAAATAGATAATTTTTTTCACATCAATCTTTAACTCATCCCGTATGAATGCTACTAATCGTCTTTGAAAAACATGGACCGCTGTAGTACTATGATCCATATGATCAGATATTGGAGCAAAAGATTTAACTTCAATTTCCCCTTTTTCATTTCTATAATGAATGACACAGGGATGGATTGTAGCTTGTTTGTTGTTGAAGTACCAACCTTGCGAACTAGACTGAACAACAAATGAAAAATTTTCTGCGAAATCCAAGTTAACAACTACGTGTCCAACTTCTAAATTCTCGATCACTGTTTTCTTGTAATGAGCTTGCTGTTTTGCAATAAAATCATGGGTTATCAATTTTTCCAATTGTATAATAAATTCAGAGACAAAATCTTCAGCAGTTTTGGTGACAGACAGAATTGTACCTCTATCTGTAGATTCCCATTGATTATAAGTTACATGGGAAACCATTTCTGAATCAAAGTAGACCTCTATTTTCTCTTGAAGATTGATCTGGGTGGGGCAGTTGGCACATCTACGGAAATAACAATCAACTTGAGGATCAGCACAAAGTAATGATTTTCTGCAGTCTTCTAGAGTGTCAAACCCAGCTTCTTTTAGATTGGCTGCTTCAAACATGAGGAGAGGATTTTGATGATGGGTACAAACGCAGATAACATGAGTCCCAGGAGCACCAGCAAGAACGCACTCCTTCGGTCTCAACTCACAAAATTTACCGGCTGACAATTTATTGTCAGGGAATTCTTCACAAAACTTTGTATGCAGGTTTCCAAGGGTAGATAATATCAGTCTTTTGGTCTTCTTAACTCGCAGTCCATTTTCTCTCAGAGATATGACATCCTGGCAGTGGTCGGCTTATGTCATCTCTTAAATAGAATTCCTTAACAAGTCTGATAGTCTCATCAGACAGCCCACGACCAGGTTTTGGTTCAAAAGATGGTAGGACCCCTTTAACTTTAACAAGACGCTTGGTTTTTCTGGCCATATATTTGGTAACAGCGAAAGTTTCTGTGATCTGGGAGTGCGTCCAGCTCTGGGGTAAAAACTGAGAGAGCTAGGATCTTCTTAGATGAGTCAGTCTGTTCCTGAACATAATCTTGAAGTTGTTTGATGACCTCATTGAAGTCCTCTGATTTGCGGTCTTCCATGGAAATTCCTGGGCAATAAGGGAGGGTGGGGCACCTAGTGACAGGGGCACCTAGTGACACAGGGGTGCCCTGGCCACCCTATGGCACTTTCAGACACCTTGAGGTGGCTAATCTAAAGGTCTTGTGCTGTGGAATCATGTTCAAGTGAAAGTGATACTTTGAACAAAATATTTTAGCCCCTAGAATAAAAGCAAGAAAATAATAACCCAAAATCACAGATTTTACGACTTTTTAACAAAATGTTTTCTCGCCATTCTTCCAGTAAACGGCACTGCCGATCGTTCTGGCACTTTTAATGAATAATAAGGACCTTTAGTAAGTTGTTTTCGCTGAACCAGCTCAAACATGTGATTTCATTTCCTTAATATCAAATTTTGAACGAAAATGAGCCCCCGGGGCAGGTAGTGACAGACACACTCTATTTACCTATTTCAACGATTTAAACGTTTCAAAACATCGATTTGGCAACCGCGAAGTAACTTGTCACCGATTGTCACACAACGAAACATAAATGAGACTACTTTTAACGACAATTTCGTAGAACATTGAATTTTATTGGCAATTTAGTAAAATGCAGTTTCTTGGGGAAAATGGCGCCGTTCAGAATGGTTTGATATTTAAAAAGCTTAAAGAGTCCAAAACGGATAGTTTTCAATTAGCTGGAGCGTCGCTCTATGCTGGTAATGTGAGGTATATGTCCTGTCACTAGGTGCCCCGGGCTGGGGCACCAAGTGACAAGTGCAGAGGTCTGCGGGAAGCTATGTAAATAATAGAAATAGGTGTTGTCAAAACGCCACAACATGTTATTTCGATCAAGGAAGGATCAAAGCAACCTTCTGAGGTGTAAGTAGATTCATTTCTCGCACAGTATCGAAGTGAGTGCCAAAATCCAAAAAGTGTCACTAGGTGCCCCACCCTCCCTTACAGTTTGAGAGCAGCCTTGACTTTTGCTACGACCTTTTCACCATAAGATTTTCTTTTTCTCAACTTGGCTTCCGATACTGGAGAAAATCCTAGAGCTGAAAGCCAAGTGTTCAGCCCATCAATCTTTTCTAAGAATGGTTCATCTGTTGGTTGTGCTTGTCCAGTGGTGTCGTTGTTGCTGGTACTGGATGGTGTGGAAGGTGGAGCTGGCGGCAGGGATGAACCAACACTTGGAGATGAAGTCACAGGTTCTCGAACAGCATTTATCTTCTTCAATTCGTTCTCCGCATTTGAGATCTTAGAAAAAATATCTATTTTGCATTTCACACATAGTTTTTTTCCTGGAATTAGATATAAATCCACTAGCTTTGCCCTGTATCTTAATTCCAGAGTTATTGCAAACAAATTAGAGGAGGCAGACTTCCTTTTCTTTTTTGGTGGTTCGTTGTCTTTTGCTTCATCTTCATGATATTTTAAAGGATCACAACAACGCTTTTCAAAGAAAGGAAACTTGGTAACAAACCAAGCAAGATGGAACGTACACACAAATTTCACAGACTTCTTGCATCCACTTCGTATTCTCAAAAGCCTCCGACTCTCATCAAGAAGCTTGTCTCTGGGCATAAGTTCACCAGAACAAACACCAATTCTTGGATCATGTGCCAAATGGTGAAGAAAGCACTTTGCACTGGGAGCCATATTGACAAGAGGGAATACCCTACAAGAGAGAACAAATGGAGTTAAGCAAGTTACCATTGAAACTGACCCAAACAAACCCAAAACAAGGTTTAGAAATACATACCACAGCAAAACATTCACAAAGATTCTACGATCCCCCACAGGCCTAGGCAACGGCGGCAACTGCCGTGTTGACGTCCAAAACAGTCCCAGAGACCCCTCCGCTCACGGTCATACTGTATGTGGAATCCTTATTAAAGAAAAGTATTAAAAATATTGTATCATTTTTAAGAACTAAAGAAGCCTTGAACCATTCTGACACGACAAACTAGACAGTGCTGGCTGACGCGGACACTGTAAACCTAGCTTTGAGAACAGGGCGCCTGGGAGGTAGGCCTGCCCGTCAGACCGGGCTGCGCTGCGTGGCTCCCACTGCCTACCTGGCAGGCGCTTTACCATGATTGAAAGTACCCGGTTTGTGGTTCGGTATTCCACGAGGAAGGGCAGCACCTCCGCCAGTGCCAGGGTGTGAGGGGTGGCCCTAGCCACGCCGGCGCACCACTTAAGGGGAAAAATAGGGAAAAGGGGGTATGCAGGGGTTCACGCGAATTGCTCGTTCTCCCAAACGAAGAATAATACTTTGGGTGGTTGAGCTTTTCTTTTAGATGATAAATAAAGGAAGATTTTGGAATTTTTTGAGAGATTTTAAAATATGGGTTTTTGAGATATCACACTGTAAAAGTTACACCTTTTTTGAAGTTCCACAATTTTTTTTTCGAAAAAAATCCAAAAAAAAATTTTTTGTGTAGTTTTTTCTCCTCTTTCCAACGGTGGTCTCGGATTTGAGATACGACGAACGGTTGCCGAGATAATTGCATTTTAGTGCACCCATGTCGTCATGTATGTGAAAAACTTCATCAGGCCGTAGTTCGGAGCCCGGTGCAGATTTCGAAAAACTGAGTTGGGGTCTTCAAATGGTACCATAAGGCCAACAATCGCCCACTATGGCGATGGCCTCCGACAAGGTGTCGGTCCGAGCCCTGTCGAGTTGGCATGGAATGACCCATGTGTTTATTAATAGAATCAATGTATGGTTGTGTATATTTAATCCTAATAGAGTTTGAATTGATATTGGGTTCAAAGAGAGGACTCAGGTTTTGAGCGGTGAGTCAATAAGTGCATAGACAACCAACTATATATATGATTGGCTGAGCGATAGCGAAGCCTGTTACTCCAGTGGGGTTGAAAAGTTTTTCCTGTCTGTCTGTTGTCTGTCTGTCTGTCTGTCTGTGTGTCCGCACTACTCCTCCTGAACGGCTCGGCCGATCTCGGTGAGATTTAGCACACTTTTTGGGTATGTCCTTGGCTCGGCACACGCGAAATTTCACCATCCTAGCTCAACTGGTTCAGTTTATATAGCCGAAAAACACCTTAAAACGGCGAAAAATCGAGTTTTCGGCAGGTAGATCACCTCTGTCTTGAAGAAAGGGGGGTCTGGGGGGCGTGGCCCCCCAGCCTCGACAAGTTGAAAATGACAAGGGTCAAGATCGTGTTATCTGTAGATGAAGCAACTCTATCTAGAATTAAGGGGGGTCGCCCCCCAGCATGCAACACGTAAGAAGTAACCGACGATGGACAAGCCAATGCCTGCCGAAGGCAGACTAGCGCCGCGGGCCAAGGTAGGTACGCCAGGCGCGGATTGGGAACAGCCGCGAGACATCGCGAAACCTGGACGACAAGACGCGGTCTGGCGTAAACCTACCTTGTTGTGATGGGATTTAATGAGACGATTCCTTTTACTTCACCAAAGTTAATATAACTGATACTACTTACAAGGGAACGTTCTCAGGTGTCAGGAGCCGATTGTTGCCATACTTCGGGATCTTAAAGACCACCTCAAAAAAGAATTTTCGCCACCCACAGTTCGTGCTGAAAGTCACTACAACGCTCTAAAATGGAAATTTAAAATTGACCAATTTCCATAAAAATTTAAACAAAAACTGTTTTTACCAAAAAGTTTCCAAATGGGCTGAAACGCCCAGAAATACCGTTTCTTTTTTTGGTTTTGGCCGAAAAAAAAAATTTTTTCTCTAAAAATTGAAAAAAAAAATTTATTTTATTTTTTTCGATTTTTACTGAAAAATTTTCAAAAATTCATTGCTTTCCATTTTTGGAAAAAAAATTTAAAGTTTTGCCCTCGGAGAAAAAAAGAAATGTAAAATTGCGAACTTTACAAGAAAGCTGTCAAATGGTCGCCCAAAAATGTCATTTTTTCAACCTTGGAATAATATTTTTTTCCAACGGACTTAAGGTCAATACCTGCCGAAGTCACCCCAAGGTTCCGATGTCACCCCAAATAACGGTAACACAAAAAGTCTAAATAAATTCTCACATTTAAAGAAACGTTTCAGTGGGTACAGCAGGTAATGTTTTAACAGTCAAATGGTCGCCGCTTGCCGTTACGTTCGTTGGAATGTGATTGGCTGAGCGATAGCGAAGCCCGTTACTCAGGTGGGGTTGAAAAGTTTTGTCTGTCTGTCTGTCTGTCTGTCTGTCTGTGTGTCTGTCTGTCTGTCAGCACTACTCCTCCTGAACGGCTCGGCCGATCTGGCTGAGATTTTGCACACTTTTTGGGTATGTCCTTGGCTCGGCACACGCGAAATTTCACTATCCTAGCTCAACTGGTTCAGTTTTTATAGCCGAAAAACACCTAAGAAACGGCGAAAATCGAGTTTTCTGCCGGCAAATATCTTCTGCCTTGAAGAAAGGGGGGTCAGGGGGGCAGAGCCCCCCAGCCCCGGCAAGTTGAAAAGTAACAAGGGTCAAGATCGTGTTATCTGTGGATGAAGCAACTCTATCTGGAATGAAGGGGGGTCTGCAGGGCGGAGCCCCCAGTATGCAACAATTTAGAAGTAACCGACGATGGGCAAGCCATGGCCTGCCGAAGGCAGGCTAGCGCCGCAGGCCAAGGTAAGGGAGGGTGGGGCACCTAGTGACACTTTTTGGATTTTGGCACTCACTTCGATACTGTGCGAGAAATGAATCTACTTACACCTCAGAAGGTTGCTTTGATCCTTCCTTGATCGAAATAACATGTTGTGGCGTTTTGACAACACCTATTTCTATTATTTACATAGCTTCCCGCAGACCTCTGCACTTGTCACTTGGTGCCCAGCCGGGGCACCTGGGTGACAGGCATTATACCTCACATTACCAGCATAGAGCGACGCTCCAGCTAATTGAAAACTTCCGTTTTGGACTCTTTTAGCTTTTTGAAATATCAAACCATTCTGAACGGCGCCATTTTCCAAAAACATGCATTTTACTAATTGCCAATAATCATGTTCTACGAAATTGTCGCTAAATAGGTCTTTAAGTTTCGTTGTGTGACAATCGGTGACAATTACTTCGCGGTTGCAAATCGATGTTTTGAAACGTTTAAATCGTTGAAATAGGTAAATAGAGTGTGTCTGTCACTACCTGCCCTGGGGCTCAATTTTCGTTCAAAATTTGATATTAAGGAAATGAAATCACATTTTTGAGCTGGTTCAGCGAAAACAACTTACTAAAGGTCCTTATTATTCATTAAAAGTGCCAGAACGATCGGCAGTGCCGTTTACTGGAAGAATGGCGAGAAAAATTTGTTAAAAAGTCGTAAAATCTGTGTTTGGCTTGATTATTTTGCTTTTATTCTAGGGATTAAACAATTTGTTCAAAGTCACCTTTCACTTGAACATGATTCACAGCACAAGACTTTAGATTAGCCACCTCAAGGTGTCTGAAACTGCCATAGGGTGGCCAGGGCACCCCTGTGTCACTAGGTGCCCCTGTCACTAGGTGCCCCACCCTCCCTTAGGTCCGCCAGGCGCGGATTGGAGGAACAGGCAGCGAGACATCGCGAAGCCTGTTACGACAAGACGCGGTCTGGCGTAAACCTACCTTGTATGAAGTAAATGTCTCGTCACGTTGACTTGATTACTACTGCATGCATGTGCCCAATAGAGTACTCCAAAGAAGCTCTGGCCCGGAAGAAGAACAAAAACGGAAATTGCAGTTCACTTAAGTGACGGTATCGAGCCATCACATTCGTGTCACATTCACTTGACCGTTTCTTTGCTGCGATTGTCGAGCTAGAAAAAAAGTTGCCTTTTTCTAGTGGCAACGCATTTCAATGAGAAAAGTATTCGTTATCAGGAACACAAAGCAGAGGGAAGAAGTTAAAAACTTGAATTGCATTAGTGAAACAAAAGCACTTATTTTATGTCCTTACTGGCGTCAACGATTAACGCACACGGAAAGGCTTTGCCACTAGACTAGGGGTGACTTCGGCGGGTATTGACCTTAACTCCGTTGGAAAAAAATATTATTCCAAGGTTGAAACAATGACATTTTTGGGCGTTTTTGACCATTTGACAGCTTTACTTGTAAAGTTGTAATTTTACACTTCTTTTATTTCTCCGAGGGCAAAACATTAAATTTCTTCCAAAATGGAAAACAATGATATTTTTGGACGTTTTAGGCCATTTGGAAACTTTTCAGTCAAAATCGTAAAAAATAAAATCAATTTTTTTTTCAATTTATTAGAGAGAAATTTTTTTTTCGTCCAAAACCGAAAAAACGGTATTTCTGGGCGTTTCAGACCATTTGGAAACTTTTTGGTCAAACTCAGTTTTTGGTCAATTTTATGGAAATTGGTCAATTTTCAACTTCCATTTTAGAGCGTTGTAGTGACTTTCAGCACGAACTGTGGGTGGCGAAAATTCTTTTTTGAGGTGGTCTTTAAAATCCCGAAGTATGGCAGCAATCGGCTCCTGACACCTGAGAACGTTCCCTTGTGAGGGCGCCACCTCACTAGGTTGTCCCGGCAGCTCCGGCGATGTACGCAAATCTGATTGGCTTACTAGCAGGCGGCCTGTGCAGGTCGCACGGAGACCGCCGGTCGGCCTCTGAGGCCGCGACCGAGCTGGGCGCTGCGCCGCTGTCTCGGCCTCGTCGGTCGGTCTAAGCGATTTTGAGAGCCCTACCTGCCTATTCTGGATCCTCACAGGCGCTGAAGTGCTGCGCCTTCGATTCCTCCTTTTTGGCATCGCGGTGTTCGTACCACGTGCCCCTGGATGGCAGGGGACATTGCCGATGGGATGCTAGAAGAAAATACAATCCTACGGGGTCAAAAAGCTTAAAAAATTGAAAGTAGAAACAAAATGCTCCACTCTGAAAGTCTCCAATTTCTAAACGGTTCGTCGGAAAAATATGGGGTTGTGCTCATTGGATTCCTTTACTGATTTTCTAAGTGTAATAATGACCTAATTCAAAAAGCGATCACATTTTTATTGCATTAGTAGCGCCATGAAAAAGTTATTGCATTATAAGTGCAATTGCATAAGCGCATTTATCGCATTATTAGCGTAGTTATCATTTTATTACACCGAAATTGTAATAATCTGGGGCCCAGACCCCCAGACCGGCCAAAACCTAAGGGACTTATTGCATTTTTAATGCGATATTTTTTTATTGCTGCCAGAGATGCGATAATTTGAAGGAATCACACTAGCCTTTTTATCGCAGCAAATTGCATGAAACTAATCACATTAGAAATACCAGAGTTGGCTCATTCTCTAAAGTTTAGACCCCTGGGGAAGCCTCACTGATTTTCCAAGTGTAATAATGAACTAATTTAAAAAGCAATAACATTTTTATTGCAGTAGTAGTGCCATGAAAAAGTTATTGCATTAAAAGTGCAATAATTATTGTATTGCATTAGCGCATTTATCGCCTTATTTGTGTAGTTATCATTTTATCACGCCAAAACTGTGATAATCTGGGCCTAGACCGGCCAAAACCTAAGGGACTTATTACAATTTTAGTGCGACAATTTTTTATGGCTGCCACAGGTGTGATAATTTGAGGGAATCACACTAGCCTTTTTATCGCAGCAAATTGTATGAAGCTTATCACATAAGAAATATCAGTGAGCTCTCACAGGAATTTTTGACCGTTTCCTCAAGATTTGGGACTTTTTTGATAACTTTTCGCAGTTTTTTGCCAATATCTCCTGAAGTATGAGTCGTAGCTCGATTCCGCACCCAGATTCGGATTTCTTGGCTCATTTTACGTTTGTAACCCATTATCTCAACTTCCTAGTGCAAAAACTGTAGAAAAGTAGGAAATACCCAAATTCTAGTTAAAAAACTCAAAAATTTATAAAAACGGCTGCAGATTGGGCAATGAATTTTTGCCGCACCTGCTACTCCGGCTTTTAGCACCTCTTTAGGGTACTAAAACACCCGCCAAAAATGAGCCCAATAGGAGAGGTGAAATCCAACCCTGTCACGTCTTATATTCTTGCTCACAGTGTGTGGAGTTGAACCGCCGACCTTCCTCATCCAATGAATGCTCACAGCGCCATCAGCTGCATTTGGTCAAGCATCGATCTAGGATTTTGTGTGTGTGTGTGTGTGTGTGAGGGGAGGAGAGCCTCTGTGAGAACAGCTACGTACGTATTCTTCCACGGGTCACTAAGAATGGAAGAGTCTTGACCAAGACGCGTTTTGGCAAGTACTATATATAGTATATATAGTTAGTGTATATAGTTCATCACCCAAATTCGGGTGAAGATTTTGTCATATAGATTTAATTTTATACGAAGGGTATTTTTGCTACTTATACATATAGAAACCACTTTAACGCACATTTGGAGTGAAATAACCTTCATCATCAAAATTTGGGTTAAAAATGATCCTCACGAATAAAGAATACCTCCCAATAATTTTATTACTTATTATTACTCTCTCATTCTCTTTCATTCTCAGTAAGGGCGTTAAACTTTCAACCTTATAGGTTTCCCGTGAAAGGAGGGTGGCGGGTTTATTATGTACGGGTAGAGGACGGCAGGGTGGAAGCGGGAAAAAAAGGCACGCGGGCACATCAACAGGTCATGGAGAGGGTCACGGTCTGTTCGACCGCTTGGCGTGCGGTCCAATCGATGCAAGTTCGCTGTGTCGACTGGCAGGCCACACCACAACACTGTGAAACCTTTGGTTGTCACTTGATGACAATTTTAAGGCTGAGTTTCCCTAGAGTTTTCCATTTTACCTTTGAAACGCATTTGAGTGACCTATGCAGAATGTTCTTTGATGCTTAAATCGAAATAAACGTCGGCCTGATTCTGTCAGGTACTAACAAGTGCAGGCGTTATTGCCATTTCCCCATAAGCTGCTGATCTGGGTGCCATGTGAAACTTCTGTCGCTTCACGGTTGAATGAGTTGTATACAGTCCGGCCCGGACTCACGGTGTAGGGAGACCACTCTTCGGGTGGTGCACTCTTACACCGTGGCCGGACTCTGGCGGACTCTTCCGGGCTTAGCCAAGGCTTAGCCGGATTGCTATAGGGCGACAAGGTGTTGTCCGGCTCGGCCCCTCGGCTGGGTCTGGGCCGGGCCGGACCTCGGCCGGGTCGGGGTCGGATCGGGGCCTATGGGCCGGAACTTCGTCGGTGTTTAGGGTAGGGGTACCCGCCCTGTAAAGTGGGCGCGTAGTGTGGCTGAGCGATGCGAATTAGTTTGTGTTCTTCGAACTTTGCTTAAGTAGACGAAATGTGCAATTTATGGGCTCATGTAGATATGGGGTATAAATGGAAGTAATTTTCGTTATCAGCACGATGGGCCACAAAATGCCATGCACTGAGAAAACCTTACAAACTATTTTGGGCCTTACAAAGAAAAATAGTTAGTATAACAAAGTATTTTGAGCATACGTAAGCTTACAAAGAAAATACTTTGTAATTTACAAACTATTTCTTCGTGTAACAAACGATTTTAGTTTGTTATATGTATGCTGAAAATACTTCGTACGGTTTTAAGAGTGTGGGAAATTTTCAGTCCCATGAGTTATGCATAATTTTAAGCACACTCTCATTCCAGGAACGTGACATCACGTTGAAACGAACGTGACGAAATATCACGTTCGTTTGAGCATTGTCTCGCATTCGTTTGGTTGAGAATTGGCCAAAAATCAGCTTGTTCACATTCAAACGAAAGTGACACAATACTCAAACGAATGTGACATTTTGTCACTTCGTTTCAACGTGATGTCACATTTCTGGACTGAGAGTGGCATACACGACGGTGATACTGTTTTGCTCGCGCCTGGTGACACTGTTTGTCCGACGCCTACCTACTGCTAAGTGTACTGCCATGAGGCAATTTGTCCTGCCTGGCGAACACTAAACTGTGTCACCATAGGATGTGCTTAAAATTGCATCATCCATGGGACAAAAAAAGTCCAATGACATATAGTGTGTGTGTGTTTGTGCATGCGGAGGCTTGTGTGGGTGCTTGCGCAGAATGTACGAGTTTGTGATTAACAGGTTAAGTGGCTGATAAGAGGATGCGCTGGTAAGGGCGCCCCTGTTCGCGGCCCAGAGTCGCTGAAGCGCGCTGACAACGCGGGCGCGAAAACCGAGCCATCCTCAGAAAACGTTGCCATGACATCAGATCGAGTTCACATCACTCCTCCAGGTGCGTCCTATCAAATAAGAACGAATTCACCAAACGTAACCGTCTACTAAGTACACACTACAAATGCATGCTTGCCAGTACACACTTCCAAACGCATACTTGGACAAGTATACACTCGCAAACGCGTGCTTAAGCATGGAGTTAGGCACGCGCTTGTAAGTGTGTGCTCGGCCAAGTCTGCGTTTGTAAGTGCGTACTTGCAAACATGCATATGCACGTGTGGACACTAAATTACCATCTACTTTTTTGTGCATAAGTTTTGCACAAAATTGAGCATGCGTTTCGATATGCACGATTTTTATGTACACTTTCGTGTTTAGCTACGCACAAGTGCGTGCGTTCCAAGTACTAGAACCACGAGACAAAGAAATTGCAAGCGCAGAATCGGACCAAAAAGAGATATGTCTTTTTTCAAGGGACCCATCGTAATCGCCTTCGTACACTCTCATTCCAGGAACGTGACATCACGTTGAAACGAACCTGACAAAATGTCACGTTTGTTTGAATGTGATCAAGCTGGTTTTTGGCCAATTCACACCCAAACGAATGTGACAATGCTCAAACGAACGTGACATTTTGTCACGTTCGTTTCAACATGATGTCACGTTCCTGGAATGAGAGTGTAAATGTGCATATAGGTAGTAATTGCCCTGTCTCTCAAACATACCCATTTTATGACTTGATAGGTAGGTACACATTTACTGATGTGTGATGTTGTTTTAAGACTCTAAGTACAAGTCAAGTCGAATTTAGAACGCCATTCGGTTCTAATTAACGGTGGTACCTTAACAGCCGCCTGCTTCGGCACGCGCCACGCCCAGACCATCCTCCTGGCCGTGTCCTCCTTCACTATCTACATGCTGCGCGTCAACCTCAGTGTAGCAATCGTGGGCATGACCGCGATGGACAACGGCATCCGGAGCAACTCAAGCGAAGACGGGAACGCGACTACCCCGGCACCCCTGCATGAGGTGAGTTTCAGGCTGACAAAGCCAAAAATTTGAGTCGCTCTGTGCAGAATCCACTGCAAATACTCATATTTAAAAAAAATTCTTGAGGGAGGAAAAAAGTTAGCATGGCGATTTATTTGATGGTGCAACGAGCGAGCTGTATGTTCGCAGTGGTTCCGTTGGGACAGTATCGGGATTATTTGACGCAACCATCCAAATTCTGTCACCAAATGCCCCTCCGTCCTTTTCCGACATGATTTGACCAACGAACCCATGTAGACAACGTGCTGAGATGACACTCATCACCCTGCAGTTGAGAGTGGACCAAACCTTTTTGAGGTAAAGCTGAAAAAGAAACATATTGAAACTGCAGGTATACGATTGGGACGAGAAGACGCAGGGCCTGGTGCTGAGCTCCTTCTTTTGGGGCTACATGATCACCCAGGTGCCTGCTGGCGTCCTGACGCAGCGCCTCGGTGGTCACAAGTTCCTGACCTGGGCACTGTTCTCCACCAGCCTGCTCTGCATCCTGCTTCCTCCATGCGCCTACCTCGGCGGCTGGTGGCTCGTGTGCCTCAATCGGATGCTGCAGGGGGTCACTCAGGTTGGTCGGCTGCGCGGCAGCACTCGCTCCACTACACTGTGAAAATTGGAGTCGTCACTTGATGACAATTTCAAGGCTAATTTTCCTTACAAGGATGTCATCAAATCAATTGATCCAGGAAGCGGAAGAAGGGAATAACTTGACTTATCCCCAAATTGAGTTTTTATTTTAATATTGTGCCTTAGAATGGTTTCCATCACTACACCAAATTACTTGACTGAATTCCAAGCAGTTTAGGAGAAAATCCACATGGAAAAAGGGTATAACTCAACTTAACCCCTTTTACGGTCTAAATTTCATTGGAAAATGGAGATAACTCAACGGAAGTCCACATGAGTCCGTTTGACAAATTGGAAAAAGGATATAACTCAACTTGTATTTTTATGAATCTTGTGTAAAAAGAATCAACTCAACTTAGCCTCCCCTTAATTTTAAATTTCAATTTGGAAAAAAGAGCTAAGTCCAAAAAATACACCAGAGTAACGTACACTTTATGCAGACTATTGTTCCACTTGACTTGTCTCCAAATTCCTCTTTGTTTAGGAAATATAAGGTGAGCTGACTCTGTTTTCCATTTCAACGGAAAGCGATAAGTCGCAGAAATCCTCTACGGAGTGACCTTACACTTTTTATTTTTTTTCCAAAATTTTACTAATTCTTTTTGAAATTATTAACATGTGCAACATTCATTTGTTTTGTTTTAGTTTTCCCTCCAAACAGTTTTTGGTTTCTCCTGGAAAATGGCCAAAATTGAGTTATCCCCTTCTTCCGCTTCCTGGATCAATTGATGACATTGTTGTCACGCCCATGCAATAAGTATGGGAGCTTTGATGAAAATGTCATCAATTTGTGATGAGATTGTCATCTACGTTTTTGTCGTAAAGTGACAACAAATTTTCAGTGTATCGCTCGCTTGGCAGAAAAAATCACCCTCTGAAGCTTGTTATGACAAAGTTTTTGAGCATACTTAAGCTTACAAAGAACAAACTTCGAAATATTCGCGCTATTTCTTCGTGTATAAAAGTAAATTAGTTAGTACTGCGTTTATACTCTTAAGAAACTTACGAAGTATTTTGAGCATACGTAATACAAACTATAATTTGCTTTGCTATGCGAGGAAATACTTCGTAAATGACGAAGACGAACTATTTTCTTTGTAAGCTTAAGTTTGCTCAAAATACTTTGTTATATAAAGTTCCTTTTCTTCGTATGGCTTAAATAGTTTGTAAGGTCTTCAGCGCAGTTAATTTATTTCGTGGATAGCTTTGTGCCAAACTTAGCGTACGTTTTAAAATACGTGCATAGTTCCCAGTAATTAAATCTCATTAAAGGAATGTTTTTCTTGCTTTGAGAAACAGAGTTTTTCTCGGGTGAAGTTGTCTGCTTTAAATTCTTCGGTTGTTACTGTTAGGCCCTCTGGCCACTCAGATCGGAAATTCTTCAATAAAATGTAATTTTGCAGGGTTGCGTGTACCCATCGATCTTCACGATGATGGGCTTATGGATGCCCCCGGCGGAGCGATCTTTAATGTCGGGCATCATCCTTGGAGGTAGGTGTTAACCAGCAAAGAGTGTTTCGTATATTTCCACTGATGGGCACTTGTAAATGGACAGGCACGGCGTCGCATCGCTCGCTACAAAGTCCGCTTACGTCAGGCCATCACTGGCCGGGCTCAGTTTTTCGTGCCCAATAGTGACCCGTCAAATATCACGAGATTTCAAAAAATGTTACATGCTTTGGTGAACTTGCCCTCTCTCGCTTCTACTGGCGTGGTGTCCCCATCGCACGACTGGGTTGCCAAAGACTCCAGCGTTAAAACGCGTGCGTCCACGAATTAAACTATAAAATTTTTCGGTTTGAACTAATTTTCGGTGACAGTTCAACTAAAATTTAGTTGATACTGTAGGCCCCTGGCCACCGTCAAATGTCTTGACACAGTAAAGTCTTTGCAGTGGTTAGCGTGTCCCACGTCTGTCAGTAGGGCTTATGGACCCCCGGAGTCAGACTTTAGCATGCTCGGGACATCCACATTGGAGGTAGCGTGTACCACGTGTTTCGTTATCCTAGCGAGAGGCATTCTTGTAATGCAAAAGGTCACGGGGATCGTCAGCTAAAAGTCGTACATGTCCAGGTCTCCATGGTGGAGTCAGTCTTATTCGAGCCGCTAATAGCTGACCTAAATATCTAGAGTCAAAATTTACACTTTCTTGCCTGATTCGACTAATGGCGTCGAGTGTCCACTCATGCACGATGGGCCACCACTAACTAGTGCGCCCTGACGACACGACTAAATTTCCTTCAGGTACAGAAATCCAAAAGTTACTTCACTGTGACGGATTGACTGAAACCTTGTACATGTACTTCGAAGTGTGGTACAGTGGTACTAATGAGTGGTAGGCGCAAAACTCTGGTTATCCAAATTTAGCACACGTTGAAATGCGGTCAATACCCCTTAAAATCAGTGGTCAGCATAGCACCACATAAAATTCATGGTGATTACCACAGCAAATATGTGGTCAGTCCTCTATTACCTCATAAAAAGATGGTCTTGACCACGCAATACATGAGGTAACGGCTAAATTAAGGGTAAAGTCTTGTACACCACAGTGGCTTCGCAGGGGGGGGGGTCAGGGGGGTCGGGGTCATGACCCCCCCTTTGGCCACTAGACAGCCGCCTGGAAGGTAGGCAAATTTCGGTACTTTCCCCCTGTAAGTAGGCAAAAAGCATGGCCCGACCCCCTCCCCTTCAAAATTTCTGCGCACGCCACTGGTACACCACTTATTTGAAGGGGTGTAATTCTTACCACATTTGTACGTGGGGTAGAATGCGGTAACGACACTTTAGGTCTCACCACAGCCAAATGTGGTAACTTCACCACACTTTCGATTTCAGTGTATCGCAAAAATACAGGGAAGCTTTTCCGCAGCGCAGACGATGGGGCCGGTGGTGGCCACGCCCCTGGCTGGGCTTCTCGTCGCCAAGTGTGGCTGGCCGTCCGTCTTCTACTCGTACGGCGCGATGGGCTTCGTGTACTCCCTGGTCGTGATGCGGTACTGCGCCGAATCGCCCACTGCCCACAAGACAATCACCCTGGAGGAACGCGCCTACATCGTGGCGTCACTCGGTAGCAGCAAGGATAAGGTAACTGCCATGTTACAAAATTACCTATTCAGGGTGGCCGTCTAGTCCAAATCCTAATTTCTGTGTCTTGGATTAGAGGCATTTCAAACTTGGTTGTGTGTGTGTGTGCTTACATTTTTTAATAACAAGGTAGGTTTACGCCAGACCGCGTCTTGTCGTAACAGGCTTCGCGATGTCTCGCTGCCTGTTCCTCCAATCCGCGCCTGGCGTACCTACCTTGGCCTGCGGCGCTAGCCTGCCTTCGGCAGGCAATGGCTTGTCCATCGTCGGTTACTTCTAACTTGATGCATGCTGGGGGTCTCCGCCCCCCAGACCCCCCTTCTTCAAGACAGAAGTGATCTGCCTGCAGAAAACTCGATTTTTCGCCGTTTTAGGGTGTTTTTCGGCTATAAAAACTGAACCAGTTGAGGTAGGATAGTGAAATTTCGCGTGTGCCGAGCCAAGGACATGCCCAAAAAGTGTGCAAAATCTCACCGAGATCGGCCGAGCTGTTCAGGAGGAGTAGTGCGGTCACACACACACACACAGACAGAAAAAACTTTTCAACCCCAATGGAGTAACAGGCTTCGCTATCGCTCAGCCAATCAATCAGCGCTTCAGGCTGGTGCGTCGAGCTCAGCCTGAGGTTTTTACACTTTTGCACTTTTTCAAGAATTACGTCAAGTAGTCCACACATCGAAGTTTTTGAGATAACAAGGTAGGTTTACGCCAGACCGCGTCTTGTCGTAACAGGCTTCGCGATGTCCCGCTGCCGCCTGTTCCTCCAATCCGCGCCTGGCGTACCTACCTTGGCCTGCGGCGCTAACCTGCCTTCGGCAGGCCATGGCTTGCCCACTGTCGGTTACTTCTAGATTGTTGCATGCTGAGGGGCTCCGCCCCCCAGACCCCCCTTCATTCCAGATAGAGTTGCTTCATCTAAAGATCTTGACCCTTGTTACTTTTCAACTTGCCGGGGCTGGGGGGCTCTGCCCCCCTGACCCCCTCTTCTTCAAGGCAGAAGGCATTTGCCTGCAGAAAACTCGATTTTTCGCCGTTTTTCAGGTGTTTTTCGGCGATAAAAACTGAACCAGTTGAGCTAGGATAGTGAAATTTCGCGTGTGCCGAGCCAAGGACATACCCAATGACCCTGCAAAATCTCAGCCAGATCGGCCGAGCCGTTCAGGAGGAGTAGTGCTGACAGACAGACACACAGACAGACAGACAAAACTTTTCAACCCCACCTGAGTAACGGGCTTCGCTATCGCTCAGCCAATAAGGATCTCGTGACTGTAGTAAAGACCACTCTGATATATGAAGAGGGCTGGCTCCATTACACGTTTTCGATTTTGAAGTATGGTTTATGTGCCCCAGCCCGAAGTCAAATATCCTTTAAAAGTACGCAGCGTGAGTTTTCTGTGTGTCAACAATTTGTAAGTAGCTTGGGCACCCCATTCACCAATGAACTAGTGGGCGCAAAAGTGGGCACGGAGATAATTCATCATCAGCGCTGTTGGGCCTCAGCAGTCATCTAGCGTTCGAATAAGCAGCTCTCGCGGGAGTGCGACTGACCTTGCATATGTCTCTTGGGAGGGGTTGGCGCGGGCCTCAAGGGTCGTGGAGGCCCCAGTTAAGGTCAAAATTCAATTGTGGGTCACGAATCAATTGTGGGCCATTTTGTTTGACGGGCCGCTACAAATCCATGAATGACCGAACCGGCTTCAAATTCGGTATGGGTCTTCCCTCAACCTTCCTTTGTCAGCTGAAAAGGTGCGGATGTCTGAGCATCGACCACAACGAATCCCATCGGGCAGCAAAGAGAGACCTTAAAAATTCAACGGAAAATTGGGCCAATCCAAGGGCAAGAAAAACGGAAAAAAAGGATGTTTTTCAAACATTTAAAAAAAATCGAATTATGGAACGGAGGGGGACGCCCTTGCTGATTTAAGGATATAATAGGTGAAGGACTCAAAGTCAACCATAGTTTGGCAAATGCAGTACAAGGCTTGGCGCGCGGGTAGCTTCAAAAATTGCTGACCCACAATTGGTTCCAAAAATCAATTGTGGGCCAAAACAGCCAGTTTTAAAAACGGCTGTAGCTCAGTAAACGAGGACGAAAGACGGGGCTTCTATGCTGCAAAACGTAGTCAAGGGATCATATTTGAACGTCTCAAAGCTACTTTGGCTACTTGTTCAACATTAATATTTTAAATATGCATTTTTAAAAAAAGTGACCCACAATTGATTTTTTACCTTACAGTCGATCTCGTGGCTCTATTCGCGAGGGTGGCACAAAGGGTGGCAGGACTCCACGGATACTTCCGCGAGGCCAGTGGCACTCCCGCCAGTACTGCGAGTCCCGCGACACCACCTCGTGAGGACCTGCTACCCTCAGTGGCAGCGGGTGCCTACGTGTCAAGTGCCAAGGCTAATCACAAAATACTAATTTTCTCCGTCCGAAGAAGTTTGCGCCCTCTAGTTCATTGGTGAAAGATGATCCTGACCCCTACCTACCCACAAATTATTGCCACGTTGAAAACTTCGCCCACTAAAATCCAGGACAATTGAGAAAAATGATCCTCTTCGTTCCTGATTTAAAAACTGGATGCTCAGCCCTCTGCAAAAAATCAAATGGTTCATTTTAAAGCCCTGGGACCCAAATTTTCTGCGAGGACTTACACACTTACAACCCTACAAAGAACTGCTCGTTGTAATACAAAGAAAACGAAGGCTTCGCAGGCCACGAAGGAAATCGTTTGCAATCGAACGATTGCAATTCAAAGATACAAGGTAGGTTTACGCCAGACCGCGTCTTGTCGTAACAGGCTTCGCGATGTCTCGCTGCCTGTTCCTCCAATCCGCGCCTGGCGGACCTACCTTGGCCTGCGGCGCTAGCCTGCCTTCGGCAGGCCATGGCTTGCCCATCGTCGGTTACTTCTAAATTGTTGCATACTGGGGGGCTCCGCCCCGCAGACCCCCCTTCATTCCAGATAGAGTTGCTTCATCCACAGATAACACGATCTTGACCCTTGTTACTTTTCAACTTGCCGGGGCTGGGGGGCTCTGCCCCCCTGACCCCCCTTTCTTCAAGGCAGAAGATATTTGCCGGCAGAAAACTCGATTTTCGCCGTTTCTTAGGTGTTTTTCGGCTATAAAAACTGAACCAGTTGAGCTAGGATAGTGAAATTTCGCGTGTGCCGAGCCAAGGACATACCCAAAAAGTGTGCAAAATCTCAGCCAGATCGGCCGAGCCGTTCAGGAGGAGTAGTGCTGACAGACAGACAGACACACAGACAGACAGACAGACAGACAGACAGACAAAACTTTTCAACCCCACCTGAGTAACGGGCTTCGCTATCGCTCAGCCAAAAATCCTTTGTAGCCTACGAAGAACTTCTTCGCAGCCTGCGAAGGACTTTTCCTTTGTATTACAAACAAAATCGTTCGTATTACAAACGATTTCCTTCGTAGGCTGCGAAGCCTTCGTTTTCTTTGTATTACAACGAGCAGTTAGTTCTTTGTAGGAATTTGTATAAACAGGGTCGTGACGGTCGCCCGTTACATTTTGCTTCACATATTGGGGGATCTGCGAGGACACAGAAAACCTTTGTGAGCCTAAACAGTCTGTCGATTTCTAGATGCCCACTCCATGGGGGCCTATGTTGCGGAGCATCCCTGCCTGGGCAGCCATTTGGACCATGGCATTGCAGGGTGGCGTGTTCCTGGCCTTCCTTACGAAGATCCCTACGTATCTCAGCACCGTCCTCAAGTTTGAGATGAAAGAGGTGCGTGGTGTGTTACGTAAGAGAAAACAAAGTCAACGGCTTCTTTCTTGAACCAAATCCGTATTTTGTGAACCAATGGAGTATCTGATACACAATGTTATGTTCTCCAAAAGAATCGAATTCAATCGGGAAGTTGTCCCCACGCTTGACCAAACTCAATCGCGTCAAAGTTGATTTAGATTGGCTTTTATTTTCTTATTTCGCCACATTTTGAGATTTTCGACCCACCCACTAAATTGCTATGTAGCTTTTTGTGCATAACCTATGCACAAAATTGCGCCTGCGTTTCTAAACGCACTCTTTGTGCGTAGTTGCTCACAAACTCGTCCATTTTAAAACGCATGCAGAGTTTCGTAGAAAGCTTATGCACAAAAAAACTACATAGTAATTTAGTGTGTGGTGGGTTCGGCCTGTAACGCAGAACTCTTTTTTCTTCCCCGTAGAATGGCGTTTTGACAGCGCTGCCCTACTTGCTGTCATGGTTTCTCAGTTTTCCCTTCGGATGGTCGTGTGACAAGCTGGTGAGCCGGGGTTACCTTTCACTGACGGCCGCTCGGAAGGTGTACAACTCAATATGTGAGAAATCTAGGGGACTCTGTTTACCGTTGTATTCGTCGGGGTGAGAGTTTCGTCACGCTTCTTCGAATATTACGTCATAGTCGTTGCAGTGTTGATCCACGTTCAGACGTACGTGATATCGTAAATGCACCCGTGTCGCGTACAAACTTATTTTTTTCCTTTTTTTTTCGGCATTGCGTGTACTTTCAATGGGCCTTTTCCAAGTCCTAACTAACGTAACAAAATTCACCATCCGCTGGTACGAAATATCGTCGTTCTCACCTCAGGCGCGCCCGGTGTCTGTGCCCCTCCCTCTTTCTTTCCGTACTGCCCATGCATGGGCGACAGGGCACTCAGACGGAGCTCTAGCCTGGACAAAGATCGAAACCGGAAGTCAGGAATGACAGATGTAGGGAAATATTCGCGGTGGATGAGGTCTTGGGCTCACCCGTGGCGATATTTTGTCACAGCAACTGCCGTTTTCCACTTCCAATTGTCTTTTTCCGGGCTAGAGCTCTTTTGATGTGCACTATATTATTGATATTTTATTATAGTGTATAACATACTTTCAAATTTCAGTTCCTTTTTTCTCTCTGGTTGTAGCGGGACATCCTGTATCACTCTCATTCCACACTCTCAGCCTTTTACTGACTTTTTCTCATTGGCTTACGCATTTCTGTAAGCAATTGCTTAATAATTAACCATAATACTTAGTATTTTTTGTCAGTATTACTTAGTAATTGCTAATTACTGTACTGATATTACCGTTTTCTTAGTAAATTACAAAGAAATTTTTATGTACTTAAGAACTAAATACTAAGTATTATGGTTGCTTACAGAAATACGTCAGCTAATGAGAAATAGTAGTAAACGGCTGAGAGTGCAAGTACGTGACATTACGTTGAAACGAACGTGACAGAATGTCACGTTCGTTTAAGCATTGTCTCACATTCGTTTGAATGTGAACAAGCAAATTTTTGGCCGATTCACATCCAAAGGAATGTGACTCAATGCTCGAACGAACGTGACACGACTTTGTCACGTTCGTTTCAACGTGATGTCACTTTCCTGGGATGAGAGTGATTGAGGTGACGACCCCGCTTCTTAATCTCGAACTGAATTTAAATGCCAACAACTTTTAACATTTATTAAACTTTAACAGCACACGTCGGCAGTGGGGTAGCCATCCTCGCGCTGGGCTTCTGCAACGACCCCAACACGTCCGTGGTGCTGCTCATCTTAAGCATAGGCGTCATGTCTGCCTCGTACCCTGGAGTTCAAGCGAACTTCATGGACCTTTCGCCGAACTATTCTGGCACAATTTTCAGTATATCCAACTTCCTGTCGGCCGTTTGCGGTGTTTTCGGACCAATCATCATAAGTTTCATAGTCACTGAAAAGGTAAGGCCGCATCCAATTTTCCAGAAATTTCGAACGGACTTTTATGACATTAGCCCGAATGTCTTGGGTACCTATAGCATGCGTTTCCGAACTGACCGTCTGCAACGCTAGAAGTGAATATTAGGCCGTAGCACAGCAACTTGTCTATGATTTTGTTCTCCTTTCTTCAGGGCTCAGTATCCCAGTGGAGAACGGTGTACTGCTTGCTGTCTGCAGTCATGTTCCTCAGCAACCTAGTCTATGTATTTTACGGAAGCGCAGAAGTTCAACCGTGGAATGACCCGTCAGATAATCACAATAAAATCAGGGGCACCAAAACGGACGAGGAAAAGGAGGAAGGTAAGTAATTGTCATGTACCACGTCCTGGACACGATCCCTTGAAACCTCGTAGATATCTCCCGAAATCTGGTCGGGGAAACAAATGCTAAATTTATTGGAAAAACTTCAAAACTGGTTTGATGTCTATTCTGAGTGTGGGCCGAAAGGTTTATGGTAACACAAAGTCTCTGGAAATTCTCGACAGATTATTCGAACGCACTTACACTGCGAGAAAAAAATTAAGGCTGTGAGTGTTCATTTGGGCGTCATTGTCCACTCTACCCTCACTCTCATTCCAGGAACGTGACATAACGTTGACACGAACGTGACAAAATGTCACGTTCATTTGAGCATTGTGTCCCGTTTTTTTGAATGTGAACAAGCTAATTTTCGGCCGATTCACATCCAGACGAATGTGACTTCACGTTCGTTTCAACATGATTTCACGTACCTGTAACGAGATCTGCAAGAAGGTTTCCACCTTACCTGAGAAGGAGTCTCTTTCTTACGGAAGATTATTTACTTCAACTCGGGTACTTATATCCACCATACGCGCCTATACCTTAGAAACTGCAGGCACCGTACAGTACACTTCAAACTGTAAAACAAATGCAAACCTGATCCTTAAAGAAACCTTTTAGAGCACAGTGAATAGTGGCATCAAAATGGGCAGTCACGACCTTCATGCATTCTCGCGGTGCCGAGGCCTCTCGTATTTTTCATATTACGGTTTGACGATGAAATTTAAGGCAAAATCGGGCGTGTTTTCGATTATTTCCCTTGCTCTTGGTCCTGTTAATGCCTTCACTCACCACCACCATCCTTTTTCTTGCACATCTTTCAACAGGCGAGAAGTTGGCATCCATAACGTGAGAAGAAGGAAAATCGTGACGGCTGCTCAACAGAAATGGATCCGCATGCATTTGTGGCTCGACACCCCTTCTACGTGCGAGGGTTGTTCACCTCGAGTTGCACCACAGGTGTGAAAAGAAGATAAGCAGGACAAAACCGTCATCCGGGCGGGCCTGAGTGCACTGTTTGGACTTGATGACTCAGGTGCTGCGCGTAACAGTGACCTTACTTACCCTCTGAAAAATAGTAGTGGTTTCCAGAAACACTTACGTGAGAAAAGACACGGCCTTCGCATCTAGGATTCGGCTTCGAAATCATAAGCAGGCCCTATAGTTTATGTTTCAGTCAGACATTTCAGGTACTCTAGCAAATTTATTTACTTTTCCAAACGGAACTGTTGCGAAGTTCAAAAGAAAGTAGAACCCTCTCCAAACATGCAGTCCAAGGAGAAAAACCTTTAAAGAGGACGTGAATGAACGTGCTGTGGGTAGTTTTTGCGCATAAAAGTGTAAAACAAATCAAATAAAGAGAAAGTATTTTCATTTTTTCATTACTTAGCCGTTAAATTGACCCCGTACATCGATACAAAATGTGTCAAGAAAGGTAAACTCGCGTGCAACAGTAGTTGGGTGTTTGCGGCTGCCAAGGCCATGTTTGCGTCGCCTCGTCTTTCCGCTCCTTTCCGCCGCGACGCGATGGAGTAAATCAGTCAGGGCAGGTCGCGTTGTGGCCCCGCCTGAGCGATAAGAGAAAGAGGCAGGGAGGAACTTTCCAGGGACATTGCATCAACCAGTGTCCGTCTCAACGCCGTTATTAAAAATGAAAAATGGTTGACTCTACTAGAAAGCCAAACGTGGTCCACAGCGCGAGAAGCCAGAGATATTGCCATATGAGTTTAGAAAGTAATAGATTGCTTTTTCAATTGTGTGACCCAAGCGTTAAGTTCAAACATGAGACGGAAGCCATAATGTGTCAATTTAGCCCAAAATAGTGAAAAGCCCCCCAATTTCAACCCAACTGATTTTTTTTTCTCCTTTCCTGTACATGGGGCCCTCAGCAGGCTCTTGGTACACTAACAGGGGAGTCTTTCAAAAAAATTTCAGCCAAATCCATGAAGACGTCTTTTTCGATATTTGCAGATTTTATTTATTTTTTTGTAAAAATTGTTCACCAAAATTACAAAAAAATTATAATAATTAGTTTTTAGTGTCTACAAGTAAGGAAGAGTCACCAATAAAATTTGGCCCAATTCTAACAATTTGTCTTAAGGCCTGTTATTCTGTCATGGAATGCACCTCCCACGATGCAGACATGCTAAAAATGTCTGCAAGTGCACATTTGTTTCATTTCTGTTGAATGTTCTGAGTAAATTGCGGGGAGAAGATACCAAATTATTGTGTTATCCAGGACAAATACACAGTATGGTCCAGCTATCCTTGCCACCATTCATGATGATAGATCTCCAACGCGGAGAAGTTTCGTTTATTTACCAGTCTGTTTCCGGTCTTTGTCTGATGAAGGTCTGAATGAGTTAAACTCGCGAGCTAATTCTGCTGAAAGTTTATATATCATTTACAACGGCAAAGTTGGGAAGGCGGACATGATTGAATTAGTTTAAATTTTTGGCGTTTTGCTGAAAGTCGTGGAGATGTCAAATATTCATTGAGTTTTTAGGTCTGATTATATTTCAGTTTTTCATTTATTTTCAGTTGGCATTGATGAAGATGAGGAAGATGATGTGGACACGGATGTTAATGAAAATTTTTAACGAATTTCTTAACGAATTTTTCCTGTATTGTATCCTGGAGTCTCAAATGTATCAAAGAAATTGTGTGAAAATTATCTTTTATCTGAAATGAGATCTCATGCAGGATGTGAGATGAATTTGGACATTGCTGAAGCAATTGTGCGTGATATAAATTTTGGCTTACTAACAGTTGATAGAATGTGTGATGGATGTGATGGTGATCATGGGCTGTGGATGATAGGTGGAGGATTGGTATCATTTCTTTTGCAGGAAACATGTATGTTTAATGATATTGATACTTTTGTCTACTGGTAACAAAGATATGCGTAATCGTTATACATATTCTGTCTATTTTATTCAAAAGAGTAACTAGTACCGTCACTGTATTAAATAGTTACTACTTGTAACTGTCCGAACCCTCGTCCTAGTTCTGAGTGAAAGCCATATACCCGCCGTGCATTCTGGCCATTGACGGGCAGCGCGGTGCGTTTTCACATTATCAATCAGTGCGGCGACAGCGCGGCGGTGCAGCCCGGGCGACGCCGTGCGCTCCGATTACAATTTGTCGTTGAACTGGTATCAAAATGTCCGGAAAAGGAAATTGTTGGTACCCAACCGCCACAGCTCTGAAGTCACACTGTGCGGGTGAGACAGAGACGGACTACAGTGCTGTGGCGCACGGCGTGGCCCGGGCTGCACCGGCCGCGCCGCACTGATTGGCGGTGTCACCCCTTTCCCCTTACGCAGCCCTTTATGTCAAATTGTGGCCAGTGCCACGCGTTCAAGGCGTGGGGAGCTCGTTCGTGGCCTGGCTGGATCGGGCGGCGGCTCCGCGGACACTGGCATTTACTGGCCCTCCGCTGCAAGCGGAAGCTCCGGTGGGTCCGTGGACAGCGGCGGCTCCGTGGACAGCGATTTTGCCTCCGACTGACTGCCTTCCTTTGGTTTCTTTAGCATCTACATCACGAAGGTATTTGAAGCATCTACCTCGGCCTGCGGCGCTGGCGTGCCTTCGGCAGACTCTCTCGCCACACGCAGCCACACGAACAGACCTGATCGCACGCTAAAGCAGCATTCGGTTTCAACTTCTATGCTGGAGGGGCATTTGTTACGAATCGCCCCTGTTACGAATCGCCCCACTCCCTTATCCTCTGTAGGACGTCACAGAGTTCTCCGTAGGACTATACAGTCATCCAGGTTCTACGGAGAAGACTGTGCGGTCCTACGGAGAAAACTGTACGGCCCTACGGAGAATACTGTAAGAGCCTACTGAGAATATTGATAAGAGGGTTACGGAGAATCCTGGCCAAAAAATTAACAGAATTTTCCGTACCTTATTGCCACAGTGTTTTGATCGGCGTCGACCCTGCCTTGTACTCCGTAACAATATGGCATTTCGAAGAAGAGCTGGAACGTAAGTCGAGCGGAAATCAAGAAGGCCAAAGTATGCGAAATTCGTGAGGATGAGCGTCGGCGTTGCCGTTCTGACGCTCCCGCAAATTCTCTTACAAGTCCGGTTTTTTTTTCTTGATTTCCTCTCAACGTCCTTTCCGGCTCTTCTCCGAAGTATCCTATTTTCACCCAACCCATATTACGGATTCTTCTTTGTTCATATTCATCGGTGCATCCAAGATCGCAGTCTGGTACCGACCCCCACTGTCTCCTAGGTGTGTTTTCGCCGGTCAACGTCTTGGCGTATCAGTCAACACAACACTTGGAGTCTCTCGCCAGTCGCATTTACCTCGGGGACAGGAAATTGGAAGAATTGTTTATATAATCAGGAAGGACGTTCGGTCTGGCCGATTTTCCGTTCAAAAGTAAGTATATGTAAAATTTCACGTGGGGATGTTGATTACGGTCACCGGCTGCGAACTCAGCGTTAAGTGTGAAATTGTACGTGGCCGGTAACAGACTATTTTAATGGTCGTCGACTGACGAAGAGAGAGAGAGAGAGGCTCTTCTTTTATGGCCGTAGGCCGAGCCTATATTGGCCAGTCGACTGACGAACAAACAGAATCTTGAAAACCGGAAACACTTATTCCGGAGGAGGCATAGAGCACGGTCGAAGGGAGAAATGTTGACGAGCATTCATTGGTGAAAAGAACATCTGGACCGAATAGGGTACTTCGGAGAAGAGCTGGACCGGAAGTGGAGAAGAAATCAAGAAGAACAAACGGCTGACTTGTATGAGAATATAGCTCTGCGGAAGCGGCAGAACGGCGACGCAGACGCTCATTCTCGCCTATTTCCTATACTTAGTTCTTCTTGATTTCTTCTCAACTTCCGTTCCAGATCTCCGAATTACCCTCATGTCATTCTCGTGCTCTACGTCACTGACACATTCTAAGAAGCATTTTACTTGAGTGTGTGTTTTTGATACAGAGTGGAGCTTTTGGTTTCCGGTCCAGGCCTCTTCTAAAACTCCACATTCGTTGGTGATATTGCCAGTATTTTGAAACAGGCTTTATTAATATTGAAGTGCTGGCGCTTCGGTAAACGAATGCACTCGGATGGGGTGTGTGACGTTGCCGGTGACATTTCCGGTCTTCTTCGGTTCCTCTGGTTCTTCACTCGTTGATGAGAATGCTTTACTACCTATGTAGGAGTTTGCCGCATTGTGAAAGAAGTTTCCTTCGTTAATACGAAGGTTTTACTGAGGAGTTTGTGAGGTTTCACTGGAAGAAGGTAAGAGGAATCTCCCAGATGGCCGGCGCTAGAACATAATAAACCCTCAATTGAGCTCTTACGTTTTATGTTCGCGAGCCACTGCGCGTGCTCTCAGAAAATAATTGATTACGAGAGATTGTTTATATTTTGCGGCCATCCTGCAGATACCTCACACGTTCTTTAAGGGCCCTTTGTATCTTCGAATGTTACAAGGTTAAAGTTTCTTAATATGCTTGCGTCGAATTCATTGGAACATAGCTCATTGTGCTTGCAATATTCGTCGATCCGAGGGGTCGGCAACTTCCCTTGGCCGTGTACGACGGAGTATACGTATATTACCAATAATAAAGGTAATAAATGTGTAATATAAAGTAATACAAAGTAATAAATAGTAACATAGGGGTATTATAGAGGCGAAATTGTGGTAATATGCAAGTAATATATGGTAATATACAGGTAATATACGGGTAATATAGCCACCGCCTACGAAGTAATATATGAATTGCCGACCCCTCGCGTCGATCGATAGTCCGCCAGTGTACGTTCGCTTGCTCTCTTCCTCTCCAAAAGCTACAAGGGAGCGTTTTCCGACGCAACCGAACCGGATGTAAAGTAGAGGAAATTTTGGAGCCGTAATGAGAAATCGGGCGTACGATAGGCATTCCCTCGCCGGTGTTGGCCACCCCAAATCTCACTGTAAAATATCCAGACGGTCTTTTTTTGTGGATATGTTCCAGATGCAGATGTCGTGCCCCAAATGCTCGAAGCCGTTTGACTTGGGTGACAAGCGGCCTAAAGCTATAAAATGTGGGCACAGTGTTTGTCTCACGTGCTTGCGCTTCCACCCTACAAAGACCTGTCCTATTCCAGGCTGTAACAAGGTAAGGAGACAAGTAGAAAAGTACTGTTTCGTCGCTTTTCTTTGTTTGCTAGTCAGTGGAACGCGGTGACAGGGGAAATAAGTGATGGCGCGGCGCTGGGAATCCGGAGATGTGACGTCACGTTCGATTGAACGTGAATTTGCGTCACGTTCGTTGAAATACTGAGTCACATTCGTTTGAATGTGAATCGGCAGGTGCCGGACGAGGCTTGATTCACGTTCAAACGAATGTAACTCAGCATTCAAACGGACGTGACGCCACATTCCCGGATTCCAGGGCTGTTAACGTTACTTTTATAAAGAAACGCGTTACCGTTCCCTCGTTACTGAAGATCAGTAACGGTAACGCGTTACCGTTACAATAACGCCGGTCAAACTTGTCTTTTTCTAGCTGTGATTAGAACAAAACTTGGAGTTTCCCAGTTTGACAAGTTTGACCTCGAATAAATGTTTTGAGGCACCACGTTAAAAAGACGTTTCAAGAGGTGCTGATCAAATAGAGATCAGCCAAACTGAGTTCAGCCAGAAAACCCAAACCCAAAACCACCTAAGCTCAGTGGTTAAACGACCCGAAACTTCAATTGTTCACAGTTCCTCTAATAATTGCCTGAGATGGCTGAAATTTTGTGGGGGTGTTTACCTATGGGTAGGCACCATTTAAGCCAAAGAGGACCGAAATCGCCGATGGTCTGCTTCGGACGGCCCTGATACGCCCAAATCTTCAGTAAAAATAGTGAAATTGAGCAACTTTGAGAGCCCGTAGCGTCCAAACCCGACGCCGTAGAGCCTCGCGCGACCCGGCATTCGAAAGAGCGCACTTTTTCCTTTCGGAAACGACACTTTGGTAGAATTTTTGGCCCGTAGGTTCCGGGATCCCTAAAATACAGCCATTTTTAGGGGTTTCTGACCTCTACCAAAAAGCCACTGGTGTTGGATCCGGCCCAATTTGTGTTTCGGCAATTCGTATTCACTAGAGGAACTAAAAAAACCGGGAGGGAGCCAGATCTGAGGGGGTCCCCGGCCAAGTGTTTTTTTTTTGTCTGGAGCTGCTCTTAGTGTGCATTTTCCTTCGTAACACGAATCTTTTTAGCTATTTCATTGCAAGATACCAAGAAAAACCTTCGTAATACGAAGAAAAATCACCTTCGTATTATACTTGCGCCTCCTTCGTAATATGGGAAATTTCCTCGTAAGACATTTAGAGAGTATTAGCACCCCAAGCCCTCCTTGTTCGGCTCCTTACCATGGTTTTTCCTTTGTTTCAGCGTTTTGCAGAATCTGCTGATCTGCTACCTGATAACGCCCATCTATACTGCCAACTTCAGATAGAATTGTGAGTCAATTATTTGTTTGCTGTGCAAACTAAAACGTGCCTATTTTGGTTGATGTCAAAGCGAGTGTCGGCCTTTTGTGTATTTGTGCTTAAATGTTGTTTTTTTTTTCGAAGAAACCATTGGAACGGTCAGGCTGAAAATAGAGTGTAACTGTGGAACTTAAAAATAATGATTTAAAAGCCAAGTCTTAGGCCGAAAGGCCATTCCCCTCCTTGCCTTCTAAGATCCTACAGAGTTTTTTCGTCGACCAAAAAGGAGCTTAGAATTATGACAGCACAGTGAACAAATTTCTCAGTTTTTCCAGTTTTACCTTAAATTTTCATCGTAAACACTATAGTTTTCTAAGTGTAATAATGAACTTAAATTAAAAAAGCAATAGCAATTTTATTGCATTAGTAGCGCCATGAAAAAGTCATTGCTTTATAAGTGCAATAAATATTGTATTTCATAAGCGCATTTAACGCTTCATGAGCGTAGTTATCACTTTATCACATCAAAACTGTGATAATCTGGGCCCAGGCCGGCCAAAAAAGAAGGGAATTATTGCATATTTAGTGAGATAATTTTTTTATCGCTGCCACAGATGCGATGATTTGAAAGAATCACATTAGCCTTTATCGCAGCGAATGGTATGAAACTTATAACATTAGAAATATCAGAGAAGTACTGAGAAATAGCTTAGTACAATGACTGCGCAGCATTTCTCAGGAGGAAATTGGGAGTGCACCGGTGGGTTCCTAGCACGGCTTTTCCATCCCTTGCGGCGTGTGTGCATACGCTCGGGCCGCTCATTCACGTCTCGTCCAAGGGGTCGACCGTCCATACGCCCCCAATTTCCTGCTGAGAAACGCCGGGCAGTCATAATACTGAGCTAATTCTCATCAATTTGCGACTCAAATCTGTCATAATACAGAGAAATATGTTCGTAATATGAAAAAGTCAGTCATGAGTTCCAGAGAACCTTTCACCTTCGGTTACTACCTTCACTGCGCAGTTATAATACTAAGCTTTTTGTTCGTATTACGAAGAAAAATTTCAGGATATTCGGAGTGTATGTATATTACTTCGTACGCGATGGCTGTATTTCCTGTTTATCAATATCCTTTATATGTCATACACATTACCTAGTTTACACTACTGCGGGTGTATAATACCATGGTACTAAATGTCATGGGACATTTTTTGCCCCATGACTTGGGCAATTTTAAGCACATCCGGCTGTGATACAATTTTGTTCCCGCCTGGTGACACATATTTTCAGACGCCTGCTGCAAATTGTATCTAGATCCAGATAATTCGTTTCGCCTGGCGGAAACACAAATTGCATCACCATCGGATGTGCTTTAAATTTCATCATCTGTGGGACACACTAAATGTTACGTACAATTTTGTACGAGACACCACAATTTTTTGTGCACACGAAATTTTCGAACAATTTTCGCACGAAAAACTGCACATTTTTCGCCATTTAAAAAAAATGTACAAAATTTTGCACAAATTTGTACGAAAAGTTCGTGTGCACAATAAACTGTGATGTCTCGTACAAAATTTGTACAAAAATATTTAGTGTGGACCAAAAAAAGTCCCTTGACATGTAGTGAGTCTGTATCCTCCCCCGTACACGGCCAAGGGGATTTGTCGACCCCTTGGTTCATCGTGTCGTTGCCTGGCCTTTTTCTGAAGCATTTGTCCTTTTTTTCAGTGCTTTAGCTGAAGAGCGAAAGCCGAAGACGCGTGAGGCTCAGGAGCGGAAGCCTTCAACCGTCGAGGCTGTTGTCCAGACGGAAGGCCTTCCCGATGTCGTTGCGGTGCCGAGGGAGCCCAAAGTGGATGTCAAGGTCCAGCCGTCCAACAAGTTCTGGTGCCTGGAATGCGACCGCCGTGCGTCCATCGAGTGCATCGACCGGGATCTCCACACAGTGCGCAACTGGCTGGGTGTCCATGCCACGAGGTAAGTGTCCAGCTGGGTCGACGATTACTGACACATTTGAAACTTAACTGTCTACTAAGTTCACGCAAAATGCCTCTTGACTTGATGCACACAACTTTTGTCGTGTTTTGAGGTGTAATTTCTGTACAAATTAGTACGTAAATTAGTTACAATTTTTAGGAATACTTGTGCACAGTATGCAAACACTGTCTCTAAGTCATGTTTAAAATTGTTCACTGCTTAAAATTGCGTAGTACCTCGTGGGAAAAAAAGGTCCCATGACATTTAGTGCACAATTTTGTACGAAACACAGCTTCGTGTGTGAAAGAACTTTTTGTACAAATTTCGTTCAAAATTCGGCACACCTCCCCCCCCCCATTTATTTTTGCTAAAAATCATGCACTACGAAAAACTCATCTGCTTAAAACAGTGACCACTCGTTCAAAACTTGTACAAAAACATTCAGGGTGTACAAAGCTTGTTTACGCACAATTAAGGCAATAGTTATGGACAACAAAAGCACATAGACATTTTGTGTGTAGTAGTACGTACTTGAGAATGCATGCGTGCAAGTACACAACACGGTTAAAAGAAATTCGTTGACCCAACGAAAAAGTACGTTGGTTCCGTGATAACTGAAAAAAAATAATTGTTAGACTAACGCAAAGTTTGTTCGCGGAACGATTAATTTCTCGGTACGACGAACAATTCGTTGGCGGAGCAAGAGAGAGAATTGGAGGGACAAAATCATGAATTTGTTCCTTTGACGGATCTTTTTGTAACGCTAACAGATTGTTCGTTTCACCAACAATAATGTCGTTGCTGAAACAAAGTTTTCGTTACTCCAACAAATTTTTTAGGTTTTCTCGGAATCGACGTACTTTTTGGTTTGGTCAACGAACTCCTCTTTCCCGTGAGCTACACTGGTAAAACTAAAGCGTAACTGTATGCTTGAGTCAAGCATAAAGTAACGCTTGAAGACGTTGCGCTTGAAATGGAGCATACTCTGGAAATTCCCCCATGCATTTAGATAGGGGAAATCTTGAGGGAAGAGCCTGTTACGCTTGATTTCAAGCGTAAACCAATTACGCTTGAAAACAGAGAGTAATACAACGCTTTAGTTTTACCAGTGTGCAAACGCGTTCTTGACACTGCAGGTACGTGCAAGTCAAAGGACAGTTGGATGCGCTGTCGTCGGCCGAGAGCTCGCTGGACAGCCTGCAGGAGGTCCTGGACACGGCTGGCCGGGAAGCCGCTCCGGAGCTGGAGGCGTGGCGCGGCCGCCTGGAGGAGGAGAGGCGCGTCCTGCTGGAGGCGAGGAGTCGTCTGGAGGCCGCACTCGCTGGAGACGCAGCGGCTTGGGACCAGGCCAAGGAGGCCACGCCGGAGTGCGGTAAGTGCGGGGCAAACAACTTGAATTTTGGTCTACATTTTCCTTGAAATAACGTGAAATACCGGTGAAATAACATGAAATAACGGTGTAGTAACGGTGAAATAACGGTGAAATAACATGAATTAAAACGGTGTAGTAACGGTTAAATAACGGTGAAGTAGCGTGAAATTAAATGAATAACGTTGAAATACCCTTAAAATAACGTTCAAATAGTGAAGTAACGTGAATTTGAAACAACGGTGTACAAATTTTGACGAAGTTGTTTGCCCCTCGGCGGTAAGTGCGGGCGCTGCTAGTCTGTGTACACTGCAAATTCAAAGGCAAAGAGGCAATACATCAGTATCCTTTCTGGCGATACAACGGAGTATGGCCATCCAACGGCCTTGCCTTTAAATGTAGCCTTCACAACGGTGGTGCACTGAAGTATCGCCAAAATCTGACAATAAACAAAGAACTAGTCACCTTGTTCTGGCCAAATCGTGGCAGTACTCTAAAGAATCGCCGAATTGTGGTGATTGTTTCGTGTATCGCCGGTTTGAGGGCAAGACTTTGTTGGTAACCCCATTTGTTGGTGAAACTCGAATGTACCACCGAAACAGGTGCGAAACGTATCACCTTTAAATTTGCTGTGTTCTCCTATTCTTCTAAGGGAGCTTCTGGTAGAAGCCCTTTTTAAATGGCAGGAAGTAAATTTTAAGATTTCTGTGTCTGATCCCTTGCAGATTTTGAACACGCTTCATTTTGACAGAATGTAAAGTGTCATTCGACCTATTTTGGCAATTTTATTGGAACGTTTAAAATTTTGGTTGTCATGTTGGTATTCCCGCTCAGATCTTGGGGAGGAAAACCAGCCACAATAAATGAAGTAGTAGTTTTTTTCTGCATAAGCTATGCTTGAAACCGTCCTTGCGTTTCAAAACACATGAATTTTTTCTCTTAAAGGCACATTTTCGTTCGTCGTTGCGCACAAACTCGTGCATTTTGAAAATCATGCATAGTTTGTGCTTAGCTTATGCGCTTAAACTTGCAATTTACTGTGTTGTTTCTTGGTTGTTTTTAGTCAATAGTATATTTGAAAAGTTTAAAGTCTTAGATAGTAAATCATTTTTATTTTGTTGTTAGAAACTAATGAAACACTGAAGTGGCCTGGTGTGTGTGAATGTGTGTGTAGCTCTAAGCCAGGAGGCCTCCCAGCTGCTCGCCCACCTGTCGGCCCCCTCAGCGTCCTTCAGCTTCAGGTTCCAGGCGGGTGACTCTGCCAGCTGGAGCGCCAGCCTGGCCGTCCGCGAAGACCCTCTGGCGAGACATCTGCTGTGCAGGAGCCTTCTGAAGGTAGCAGGAACGATCCACTGAAAATTAAATGGTAGATTGTAGCGTCAAAATACGGCGAAATGAAAAGTCAAGTTTTGGTTAGGCCTGAAAATCTCGCCGAAATATGGTCAGGCAAATATGTCTTGCCACTTATAGGTGAGATTTTTTTGTGATGGGTCCACCAATCAACTCAAAGGTGTACACACTGGACCTGTTTGCTGGACAACCGCACAGGAGAGCGCCAGACACTGGTCACTTTCAACTCATTCAATGTTTCGATGCGCTCAATTGTCCGGGAATTTTGCAATTTCGTGATAGGGAAAATTCAGCTAAAATCTCTATTTTTTGTTCAAACCCTGATTACCCACTTGAATGGAGAGGAATGAGCTTTCCCATCCAGATTTGGACGATGAAGGGTGAGGAAACCTTCCTCATCAAAATGATGATTCTCACCTCAATTTGGTCAAGCCACAAAATATTGTGAGGAAAATATCTCCACTGCTTGTATTTTGTCCGCTTCAGGGCTGCCTCCAGCGTGAGGCTCTCCAGAACCAAGAGTCGGAACGTCTTGAGCGCGAGCAGGAGCGCCTACGGCAGGAGTCCTTGGAGCGGGAGCGCCTACAACGGGAGGAGGAGCGCTTGCAGCGGGAGCGTCAAGAGCAGGAGCGCCTCGAACAAGAGCAGAAGCGCCTTCAGCAGGCGCTCGAAGAGCAACAGCGTTTGCAGCGAGAACGCTTGCAACATGAACGGTAAGAAGCAGTTCACTATTTTACAAGGAGGCGCTCTGAATTGATTTTTCTATTGGCTTTGTACAAGTCGTTATAAATTTTGTACGACACGTGATGTTTTTTTTTTTTTTGTGGATAGACGTTGTGAACCTAGGGGAGTCATTTTTTGAGTTGTTTTTTTTTAAATTCTTTGTGTCAAACCCTTGAACTGTGTGGCTGTCTCGTTTTGAAATTCAAATCTGTTTGTCCATAGGATGACAATTTGTAACTTTTCCCCACAGGATAGGTTAGACCGTCCGAACTATGAAGCCATTTTACACAATTGTAATATTTTGGTTAAGGCAGACCGTTGATATTTTCCACTTCCTAATTTTTCCAATGTTTCACCTCTATGACTCCGCCACTGAACTACGATATCTTCAATCGGACAAGTGAAAGTGGCCGAAAACAATTATTGAAATGTTCAAATTTAAAGGCCTTTTTTGTACATTAAAAATGGAAATTTGAGGCACTTTGGAACCTACTTTATCAATTATCCCAGTTGAAGCTAGAGTGCTAGGAGGGAGGAACAGAGACTTGATATGATGCCACATTCTCTAAAAATCATGCGCAAAGTGAATTTTTGGCGTATTGATCTGACCTAACCGTACCATTTTTTTAAAAATGAAATATACGAACCAGCTTTTGATTGGGAAATCCTACTACCCTTCAAATTTGTTGGAATGAGTTTTTACGTAAGCCTGAAAGTTGTTCAAGTTTTGGTGTTAAAGCCGAGTCTACCCCCTAAAGATTTGGTGGTTTCGGTCTGCACATTCGTTTTTTGTCACCTAAAATACTTATTAGTGCTGTATTATCCAGGATGGCGCGATGCAGTAACTTTTCCATTTTATTATGAAAAAGCTAAAATTCATCATGCCCTCTTAAGTTCCTTCGACAAGAATTGCGACCAGACTTAAAAAATAAATTGGAACGCTCACTTTGGCCACCTCTGTGGTCCAAACCTAAAATTTAGACCTGAAACTTTAAAAAAGTCTGAGAAATGAAATCAAAACAAAATTTCAACTTTCCTTTGAACAACAAAAATCCGGTTTTGATTTTGGTGCCAGAATTATGAAGTGTTTGTTAAAAGTAAAAATAGAACACCTAAATTACACAATCCTGAAAAGAAATTGTGTTTAGTATTTGAATTGATGTTCAGCATAACTGTTTCACCTTGATATAAGTCCTTAATGTTCTCTTTTAATGACGATTGTCTTGTTTTCTTGCAACGTTAACAAATCTTTGTTTCATTTTCTCATGTTTTAGTGAAGAGCGTGATCGCGAGGCCAAGAAGCGCGAAGAGCAACTTGAATTGGAAGAGATGGAATATGGTAGGTTTTCCTAAACGCGTAAATGCACTTGGATGTCCTCGATTCGTCCAGACCTTTTCGACATAAGTCATGAACTGAAGGTCAATCCACCGCGGACTATCAGACATGCGTGCACTCTGGCAACCATGTGACGTCACATTCGTTGGAACGTGAATTGTGCCACATTCGTTTGAATGGTCCACGTTCAAATGTGGCATAGTAGTATGCAAACGCACGTAACGCCATTCATATGTTAACGAATATGACATCGCATTCGTTGAAACAGTGGGCGCACTGTAAACCGTCCTTCGTGTGGTTTTAAGAATGTACACTCACAGAGCACACACCACACATTAAGCTCACACTGCAAAGGCAGTGGTAAGTTTACTTGCCACAAATTTGGCAAGCTGTTTTGAATGCCAAACTTTTGGCAAGCTATGGTCGGAAATCTTCACAAGCTTGCCAAATTTTGGCTAGCTGGGGGGGATTTCCAGGCTAAGCTTGCCAAATTCTGGCATGCTGGGGAGTATTGCCAGGCCAAGCTTGCCAAATTTTGGCATTCAAAACGGCTTGCCAAATTTGTGGCAAGTAAACTTACCACCGGCTTTGCAGTGCATGCTTCAGTTTGATTCTCCGTACAGCTGCGTCCGCCGTCCAGTGGGAGGAGAAGCCCAATGAGGAAGCCATCAGCCGAGAGGAGGCAACTCTGCGCATCCGACAGGGTTGCAAGGTTTTCCTGAGAGACGACAGCGTGCGTAGCGGCGACGTCGTCCAGCTCCAAGACGGACGAGCCCTGGTGCTCTGGGGCAGGAGAGATCGCTCCGAGCACAGCGTCACGGGCCTCAGGACCAAGCCCGGGCTGGCGGTGAGTCCATCTCGAGCCATGATCTGTTGTGGCGCTCTAGATGTCTTGCGGTGAAAGGCTGCAGCACTATATCATGGTAAAGATTTTCTCCATTATACAAACAAAATTCTTCTCTGAGGTACTGTGAATTCACTATAGTATGTTTTAAAGTCAGCTGCACCACCATTATATAGAGAATTCTCACTATAGTTTAGAGAATTTTTACCATAGTAAAGAGAATCTTCACTACAATGAAGAAAATCTTCACTTTGATGTAGAGAATCTTTACTGTAATGTAGAGATTCTATATGCAACTTTTTCAGGAGTGGTTAAAAGTTCATTTGCTGGTAAGATGTGAAGGGATTCGCTTGATCTGTGCACGTGGTGTGTTTGGACGCACCCGGTACCCGTACCCTCTACTTGTCTTCCCCAACTATCCCTGTTTATTTTTTTCCCTCCCGCAGATGCATTATCAGAACATCAAACGACTCCGTTGCACGCCGCAGTTCGACCTGGCCGAGGCAAGCCGTGGTGACGACATCCACTATAAAACAAGGCTCCTCATCTCGAATAGTTTTGAACAGGTAACGTGTAACTCATTTGTTCGGCAAATTCACAGTCATCGCTCTTCTCTGGCGAAACCAAGGCATTAATTCTAGACCCTTAAAGGGAGGTTCTGGTGAAAATCTTGCTATTTTCCAAATGGATCCCACTGTCCTAATTTGTTCGGAATATAAAATCTTTCTTTGAGGAGACTAAAATTTGACTTTTGAAGGCACATGCCAGGCTCTGAACCCAGTCCAAGAGTCTTTTTGAGCCTATTTTGGCTGTATTTTAAAAAATCTTCTTGCGCATACTATTTTGTCGTAAAAGGTTGACCTTGACATTTTTCACTTCTTCGATCCATTTTCAAAAGATGCCGGCATGCAGAGCTCAAAATTTCCATTTCGTTAGTAATTGTTAGCTTTTTAAGCTGAAAAGTCCCTAAAATTTGTCTATTTTGTACATATTTGGTCAATTATAGTGAAATATGTGGTGAGAAAGCTTGCGAATAAAAATGAAATTTACGTTTTGATTTCTGCATGCCGGCATCTTTTAAAAATAAATCGAAGAAGTGATAAATGTCAACACCAACCTTTTACGACAAAATAGTATGGGCCAGAAGATTTTTAAAGTTATAGCCCAAATAGGAGAAAAAGGCTCTGCGACTGGGTTCAGCGCACAGAATGTGCCTCCCCATTGAAAATTTTTAATAATTATTTGGTAAGACATCAAATTTTTATCAAATTTTCACAGTGGGACCTATTTAGGAGAAAATAGCATTTTCACCAGAACCTCCCCTTAAAGGGCATAAACGATTTACGCACTTGGAAAGGCGTGAATCATTCATGCATGTGTAAGGGCGCTGTAAGTTCGCCTTTCTGTACGATTCACGTCCTTCCCAAAGACATTTAACAGTTTACACCCTCAAAGGACATAAGACTGTTATGCCCTAAAGAGCGTAAATTTTATGTCTTTGTTTTACTAGTGTTACTTTCTAAAAATAGTTATGTGTGAAGTCAAATTCAATTCTGCGCATGAGTGCTTTTTGTTTAGAGTTGTACAGAATTTCGCAGAAATTGGTGACGTTTCATGTTGTAGTTCAGGGCACGAAAAGTACATCTTTATGGTGCTGGCAACTTGACTTTGAGCCATACCTCGACTTTTTTTTGCATCTAAACAAAAAAAATTTGAGAATGAAATCCTTGTGAAATGGGTGTATGAGATCTGTAGGGTCAGTGCGGAGAAGAAGCAAACACTGCAGCAGCGGGGGAAAAATCGCTCACGCCAATTTTATTCTGAATCATCTCATTTTGATGTTAAGAAATTCCCTTCCGGTTGTTGGAACACCGCACTCTCAGACTTTTTAGTACATGTTGTTGACATTTTGTCGACAGTACCTCGGGTTATTTGTGGAACAGTAATTAGTACTTTTTGCTTTTGTTTTTATTATCTGTAGTTTTGTTAGTACTTATCGTTAAAAAAATCCCTTTATGCAGTTAATTGTTTGTATCTAAGTACACTCAAAATGCCTGACAAAGAAATAATACGAAGGAAATGGCGCAAGCACATTACGAAGGTGGTTTTTCTTCGTATTACGAAGGTTTTTCTTTGTATCTTACAATGAAAAAGGTAAAAAGATTCGTATTACGAAGGAATATTGCTTGCGCCGAATACACTGTAACATACGAATGACAGAGGTCAAATTTCATTGTAAGACATTTAGAGTGTAGAAAACTACCTATTGTTGTTGTAGGCTGTAGTATTTGGTTACTGACGATAAAGTCGCCGCGAGTGCACGGTAAAAACGGCTCCGGGTTTTCTTAGGAACTCTCTAGAAATCGCCTATGTCTTTATAATGGGCTTCCTGGGAAAACCAGGAACCGTTTTCACCGTGGTACTTGGTCGCGTACACGTATTTGTAACACTGAAAATGGGAATCCAGTCCAATAATGGGGTGTCCTATTTTTCCCATTCCTGAGGGGGCCGGAACTTGCCCATATTCTGAAGTTTTCTCGTCCACTACTTTTCTTACGTAAGTGACGCCTTAGCTGAACATCTCATACTCTAAAATTGCGTGAGAATGAGTTCATGATTGCTTAAATGCTCTAATAGTGCATCTCAGTTAAAATTTTGAGGGGTTCAATAGAAACATCCACTTTTCCGAGGGGGCAAACATTCGCGTAATAACCTGTGCAGGAAAACCGTGTATTACGCATAATACACGTGAACGTTATACCGTTTTTGAGTCAAATGTGCCAAATTTTGGCATTTTAATGTCTTAATACACATGTAATATCCCCGTAGGCACAGCGTAAAACCGAGTAGTGTGTACACTATTTCTCCTAGTGTTTATCCCCTCGCATTTTCCAGTTAAATATTTTTTTCTCCTCAGATGAGGTCGCTGGTTAGGCTGCGGTGCGATGTCTCCGCCGCCTGGACTGAGCGTGTGTTGGAGCAGGCCGCGCCTTCAGTGCAGAACTTGGTCGTTGCTGCCCCCAGCCAGCGGCACCTTGCCCAGATGAAGGGCATGCCCCTGCTGCAGAGGCTGTACATCACCACCAAGACGGAAGACGACATGTCCTTGCCGCCGCAATTGGAGGAGCTCTACTTCAAGGAGGTGACGCCGAAGGTGCTCGCTCAGGTGCGTCCCGCTTGTCTGTCACTCCGCTTAGTTCACTGAAAATAGAAAGGTGAGACTTTTGACCCCTTAAACGGTCTTACTGAAACGTGCGACCGAAAAAGGGTCATACTGAAATGTAAGACCGAAAAAAGGTCATACTTCGATGTATGACCGAAAAACGGTCTTACTTTTTAGTGTATCACGGGTAAAGGCTGAAATATCCCCAAGCTAAACAATAGCCAGTCTCGCTGATGTCTGACCTTTTTTGGTCATACATTTAAGTATGACCGTTTTTCGGTGATACGTTTGTGTATGACTGTTTTTTCGGTCATACTTTTTGTATCACCGAAAATCGGTCAGATGTCTCACCCTTCGAGTTTCAGTGTTGCTCTGCAGACTGATTCCGTGGTCAAGTTTTGTCGCTCTGACTGTCTCGCACTCGTGGGGCGTTCCGTGTGGGAATGGCCGCGAAATTTTTCGAACACGGCGGCGGTCGACATCTTCACAGTGAAAACTCTACGAAGAATCGCTTTTTAACACGAAGAACTGAAGGCATTCCAGAATCTACGAAGAAATGCTTCGTATTATGAAGCAATATCCTTCCGAATACGAAGTATTTCTTCCTAATACGAATCAATTCCACGATGCCTTCGTTTTCTTCGCACTTATGAATGAAATGCTTCGTTGGCTCGTACTCTGCAAACTCAAGTGGGTGCCAGGTATGCACTTCCTGGTGCATGCCTGCAGGCACACACTTCCTGGTGCATGCCTGGCAGGCACACGTTTGTGTCCGCCCCATGATTTTGTTTACAGTAGACGCGTCTCTGTCTGCAGGTGCCGCAACTGTCGCGGCTGAAGCGTCTGGAGATTCACTGCACGTTTGCCAGCCCACTGCCCGTGATGACGTTCCCGCGCGTCGACGCGGGGCTCCAGTGGCTGCGCGTTGGAGTCTACCCGCTGGCCACGGGCATGGCTCTGGTGAGGGCGCACTCCGCCTCTCTGGAGGAGCTGGAGCTCGTCGCGGCGGCCGACGCTCCGTACGGCTGTCCGGACATCGCGCACGAACTGCGCCGCTGCAAGCTTAAGGTGATAATAGTGGCGGATCCAGAGGCGGCCCATTTGGGGGGGGGGGAGTAAGTAGCACTAGGGGCTATGAGTGAGTAGGGGACAAATTTGGTAACGGGTGTTGGCATGCGGTCGCTCCGATTCAGGGGTTTGGGTCTCCTTCGAGATCTTTAAAACTAGGGTGTAGTTTGAAAAGCGCTTTACATAGATCGAAAAAGCATGAAATTTAGGGTAGGATAGATGTATTGCTACTCCCGTATTTTTCCCAGAGAAATCATAGAGAAAACACCAAAAAGTACATGAAGGGGGCTCATACATGTTAAAAGCACTTTGTAAAAAAACTTTTTTGATGTAGACGGATTAAGAATTTACAATTTCTGTGTTAAAACCCATTTAGGTAATTAAGTAAGCTACATTTTGGCTTAAAGTGAAGTGACTTTGGACATTTTTTGGAGATTGAGTCGAAACGTTTTAAATTTTGGTTCTCGAAAGATTTCGTTTGCATACTTGCTGAGATCTGTGGGGAAAAAATCAGAGAGACTTATCCCTAGTAGTGTCATAGAATTGACTACAATGGGCTTTATATCTGCAATGGTTTTTCAAGAAAATGAATAATAATAATTTTTTTAATTATTTTTTGAACAAATCTTTTAACAAAAAAATGGTTTTTTTTTTTTTAAAAAACCATTGCAGATATAAAGCCCATTGTCGTCAATTCTATGACACTACTAGGGATGAGTCTCTCTGATTTTTTCCTCACAGATCTGAGCAAGTATGCGAACAAAATCTTTCGAGAACCAAAATTTAAAACGTTTCGACTTAATCTCCAAAAAATGTCCAGTCACTTTACTTTAAGCCAAAATGTAGCTTACTCAATTATCTAAAAGGATTTTAACACAGAAATTGTAAAATCTTAATCCGTCTACATTTAAAAAAATAATTTACAAAGTGCTTTTAACATGTATGAGCCCCCTTAAATCAAGAAATGAAGGAAAAACATCAAGGCATTCACCTTGATGTTAACGCTTCCTCTGTTGATCCAAGTTGCATTCAGAGGTTCAACACTGGCAATACGCCTATGCTACCCTAAATTTTATGTTCTTTCGATCCGTGGTAAGCGTTTGACAAACGACGGCCTAGTTTAGAAGATCTCGGAGAAGGCCGGAGAAGGCCCAAACCCCTGCACCGTGCGACCGCATGACTTCACGCGCTCCCCAGGCCGTTGCCGCCCCCTGGTGTTAGGTCGCCGAAATTTGGGTAACGTTGGCGGCGACGCCGTGTGGTCCCCGATGACCGCTATGTGGCGTTGTGGCGTCCGGGTCTCACAGCGTCTTTAACGCGACATGGCGGTCATCGTGGTGGCCCCGGAAGGAAGCCACCGGGGACCTCACGGCGTCGTCGACGTTACTTGAAGGTTTTCTACATTAATGTGAGTCTTTTCCAATGTGCCCGCAGAGCCTGAAGCGGATGGTGCTGCTGCGCGAGGCGAGGGATGCCTTCTGTCGCCACGAGGCGGCAGCCTGCCGCCAGCAGAAAGTGGCCATTTGGAATGCCCTGATGGAGACTGGCTCCCTGCCGGTGGTTCTCTGCAGCGTGTGCGATGACCTGGTGTCGCCCATCGTCATCGACTAGGCTCGCCCCGGTGTCCTCGTTGAATCGACTCTGGTGTCACCAACAAATGGATTAGACTGACTCTGGTGTCAACGATTGATCGATTAGAATGACCCTGGTGTCGTTGATCAATCGACTAGACAAGCCCTCGTCACACGATGTAATGCATTACGTTGAGTTTGTTCGGCAGTATTGTTTCTTTCGCTATGTTTACTTTAAAATCACTCCATGTTTGTTTAAGGAGTTGAGAGTTTGTGTTGTTTTCGTCGAACGTATGGAAAATACATTTTTCTTCATAATTGTGTTCTGAGCTCAATATTTATACCCTGTGAATTGTTGGAAACTGAAGCGTTGGACGCGGTCTGACGTACTTAACCTCGTAGGATTGTCAGCAGTCGTGATGTGAAACGACACTCACGTGAACCTACTCTGGTAAAACTTAAGCGCAGTTCTACGCTTCTTCGAACGACGACGCTGAGATTGTGCGACTAGCGACAAGCGTGCAACTATGATTCAAGGCAATTTCCCCACGCATGGAAGGAAAGGAGCGGGTGAGCTCTTGTAGGGTTACCAATCATGGATCATTTTTGTGAGCGAGCCCGTACCACCAAACCAATCGACCAATTCAATTTTTTTGAAGTTTTCCATGTAGTCTGCACTTTTGACTGCAAGAATCACGCGCGGTGCACACGTAATGTTTTCATACAAATTATGTACGAGACATCAGTTTTTTGTGCACACGAACTTTTCGTACAAATTTGTACGAATGTTTGCACACAAAGGGGAAATTTGTGCAGTTTTTCGTACAAAAATTGTACGAAGTTCATGTTCTCAAAAGACTGCGATGTCTCGTACAAAATTGTACATAACATTTAGTGTGTGGAGCTGATCATTCTTACCGTTACCGTTACAATATGCAAATGAAAAAGTGCCTCTGAAACAGGGTCCGAACACGGCCTGGTTTCAGGTTAGGTTTGAAGTCGCAATTCAAAGCGTTGTTACAAAGAGTCCAATCATCAGAAATGTCTAAAAACTTTTTCGTGGCACCTTATGAGTGTCCTTTCAAAACTTAGACGAACGCAAGTTGCCTGAACGCCCTATCAAGACGCGAGGGGGGGGGGGGGGGAGGATGACCCAAACACTGAGATAATCACAAAGACAACCTCCTCTCAAGAACTAAACATCTGGTAACAAATACTTTGAAATTTTCAGGTCATCGCTTGTTTGAGCCGAAATACAGGACATTTCTAAAAAGTGATCCATGTATGGTGATTTTATCCTACGTTTCAAGAAGGACGTACAGACTGTACGCTTCACGATAGGCGAAAAATCTGGGTCAAGGAGTAGTACACTACGCGAGGTCCATAATACTGTTTCCGCAAATTTTTCGCGGTAGCACGATAAAAAAGCGTCAAAACTGATCATGGGATCTTTTTATACTGAAACTTATAGTCAAAATCACAAATTTTGATAGGTGTCTTAAGCAGCTATTGCGGAGTTTGTCGAATTTCTCTTGACCACAGCAAAAAATACACAGGTCGCTGGTTTGAGCGATTTGGGCCAAACGGTGGGACCTAAAAGATCTAAACTTGGTGTGAACAATCTAAGTACATGTCATTCTGGTGTGAAGAAGGGAAAATTTTTTGGAATAATTATTAGCACCTCAAAACAACCCGGCAAGATGGCAAGTTCAGAAAACAGCAATTTTCTAACCAATTATCTTCCAAAAAACTTGTGTTTAAATATAGCAAAACATAATTGATCACAGTTATCCTAGTTCACACCAGATTGACGGGTCTCAAGGTTGTCTGTACGAAATCTCACCCAAATCGAATGAAAACTACGGTCTGTATCACGCAAACCGTGTTGTTTTTGCACCGGTTTCACAAAATTCGTGCCTCCGACTGCGCTCCATACGTGGGTGATTCCGTGCGTAGGGGGTCATTTCAGGTCACCGGGGCCTTGCGCCTGAACTGAGGTTGATTTGGTAGCTTGGGCAATTCAAATTTGTTTTACTAAACGAAGACCATGTCCTCATGTGGATAAGTCGATCTAACTTTTGTTTATCTGGGTTTCGTAAGCTGCTAAAGTGTCGTTTTGTAAGTTCCGTCATGGTCACCAACACCTATAAGACAACATTGCCATGCTGTAGTATATGACTCAGCCACATCAAAAGAAAACTGGCTATTTCACTCTCTCCTCTGACTTATTCTTCACAAAATTACGGAGGGTGACCTTTGTATCATCACTTGTTGAACCCGAAACAGCCTTTGGGAAAATGTCCACCGTGTGACCATGTGACCTATGCTGTTTTTACAAATGACGGTCTACTGGGGTTCCTTTTCATTTTAGAAACTCGCGACCACTTGGGATCGAAAGAACATAAAAAACACTTCCAGAAGCCCGTGCCCACGGGACCTGGGGCGGTCAAACGACGCTTCCAGGCCGTCAGAAGAGTTCAAAACGGTAAGGGTGTAAAAATGGATGTAAATTCCGTTTCGGGCCGTAGCTCCTCCATCTTAGGGAGAAAGTTCCCACAACCTTCGCTGAAAAATGCTATTTTGGATGCTGAAAATGACACCGTCAACAGTTTTTACCTATCTTGTAACCCAGCGGTTCAGGAGACTAAAAACTTCGCTTCGTAAATTCCGTAATCTGTAAATTCCGTCATTATTTCTGTAAATTCCGCCGTATTTCATAGGGAGTGAAAAAAAAAGTCAACTTGTAGCGCTGCCACGCTCAGAGGGGTACTATGGGGTGCTATGTATGCCATCTACACCAAATTTAGCCCCTAAAGTTGAACTTTAAAAAAAGAACATTTGGTACATCCAAAATGACCCCCTACGCACGGAATCACCCACGTGTGATTTTGGCCCGAAATGAAAGTCAAATAAGGTCCCATGGTCAGTTTTGGCGTACCTTACCTACTCTACCCGCAAATAATTTCCGGTAACAAAATTTTTTAAAACTTAAAACTGTCTAGTTAACCTAACCGCAATCCTTCTGGATGTGCCGTTCCCAAAGCCGAATCGGTTCAAAGATTCGGAAAGTGTCAATGCAGGAGAAAAGCATGTCTGCAACAAACAAACTCATCGGTTGCCTAATTTACCTTTATTTACCAATAATTAATGCCCAGTACAAATTCATATGTTTCCTTAGATACGCTGGGCCCTGCCATAAAACAGTCAATTGAAACTGATAAATCATTTTCCTACCCCTCAAAACAGGACAAATTTGTACAATGTTTCTCACTTTCTCTGCGCAAAAAATTGAGTCGACATCTGTTGTCAATTGTGTTCATAAGTCGACGGATAGGTTGAGCACACAGTTCATCACTGAATTCAAGTACGAGGCACGACTAGCTGGTGACAGTCATTTCATCCCTAAATTCAGGAATGAGGCACGACCAGCTGGTAGCAGCCTCGCGGACAGCCAGCGCCCCTCCTGTGCGACGAGAAAGCCAATCGCAGCAGACCAAATGGAGCCTTCAGCTCCTTGTGACAGCCCTTCACGCACCACTCACACGGGCAAACGTCAAGATGGAGGACCGTCGGCGGATAGAGGCGCAGGTGGAGGCGGGGGTTTCTCAGAAGGAGGTCCAGCACAGCATCCTGGTGGATCGAGGAGTGCAGGCAGGAGGCTCGCGGGACCACCGACAGCGTGGTGAGGCTGGGCGCAGACTCGGGGCTGATTGCCTTCAGGAGGGAGTCCGCGGACAGATAGAGTGTGTCGAAGGACCGCAAAGATGGGAACCGGCGCAGAACGACAACAAGGTCCTCAAGTGCAAGGTCCAGGACGGTCGCCACAACGATGCTTTCGACCAGTCCAGCCGAGCGCGACCGGCCTAGCGCTAACAGGAGTGATTTGGACACGGCTGGGGTCAGATGGAGCGCCACCGAACGCAGGTGCGAAGCCTGGGCGAGGAAGTCTCGCGCACCCGGAGGAGTAACGTTACGCTTCAAGTCGGTCAGGACGATGGACTGGAGGTTGGCCAGCGTCAGCAGCAGCGGCAAGTCATCACGCGGGGCACAGTGCAATGTGCGGAGACCAGGAACCCCCGCCAGCAAAGCCGCAGGCAGGTCCTGCAAGCCTGCAAGGCGGACCTCTTGCAAAGTGGCCGCGTGTGTCTTGAGCAGCAAGACCAGGAAAGGGTCGGCGGATTGCGACTGGTACACTAGCTTCGTCAGAGACGGCTCCGCCTGCTGCTGGCGGAAAAAAGCAGCCGGTTCGTCGCTGTACCTGACGTCGACAGTCAGCTCCTGGAGACCCTTGATGCCGCAGACGGCCTTGAGCAGAGGCATCATTTTCTTCGCCGGAATGAACTCCATGCTGATGTCCAGCTTCCTCACGCCACCGCCGGCACCCAAGTGCTGCACCGTGTTCACGGCCAGGGGCACGTCGCGCCTCGCCTCCACAGACACGTGCAGCTCTTCCACGACGCAGGCGGTCCTCGGTCTGGGCAGAGGCGCTAAGGGGTTGGCCCAGGAAAGCCACACCTCGCCGATGCAGGGCGCGAGGCGCAGCGCGGCGCGCACCACGCCCGAGTCCCTGACTCGAACGGTGCGCCAGAGCTCGCGGTGCAGGCACAGGTCCCTGAGGCGGACACACACCACGCGGCAGCTGAAGAGCTCCCTGGCGGGCAGGTGGGCCAGCACGGCCAGCAGCACGTCGTCCGGCAGCGAGAGCAGCTGCGAAAAAAAAGGTTAAAACTAGATTGAAAAGTCTAGGGACGTCCGTTTCTTCATCAATTCAATTTCCGGAGGCTTCGTTTATCAAGAACGCGGTCTTTAGGTGACCGCTTTCTTGAAAACGCAGCCTCTAGTTGGCCCCTTTTTTTTGTTCCGTCCGATCCTCTACTTATGGCGGTCACAAACACTTTTCTTTTACAAATTCAAAACGGCTTCCCACTGTAGCAAGATATGTAAAACAGTACAGAAAAATAGCAAATTTCTTATAAATACCGTAGGACGGGGCAATATGAGACATGAAGGAAAATCGAGACAAAGCGTACTTTTTTCGGTTTTTGTCGTGTTGCTCTCAAGCGGTCGTTCGGAAGACCACCGAGAATTTTTTTCGTAATCTAGGAGGCCTTGGCAGCTCACGAGAAACGCACGAAGGCAATCATAGTCTCGCCAGGATTATTTAGATCCAAAGGAAAAACCTCTGAATTCTGACAAGTTTTATAAAGTTAGTAAAAAACCTCCCCAGAAACCTGGGTTAGAACTCGGGTTCTCGTCCGAAAGAGATTTAAATCTGTAGGCGATCATGACACCATAATCAGGACAAAATTTAGATCCGTTATGTCTACTGTCTACTCCCGGGCCGCCTGTTTCAGAAGGAATACATGTTTTTGTTACCTTGCAGGGAAAATAGAGACACCCATTTCCGCTTGAAACATGAGGCCAAACATACTCCACTGTTAATTATTTCAAGTAATAACGATTTTATCACGAATTTCTTTCACCACCTGACCGGTATCTATGCTCTTCGTTAAGTATTTTCAATTCACACACCGTAAAAAATTCCGTACTTTTGTACGAAAATGGTACAGAAAAATATAGGACGGAGGTACGGAGAAAAGTACGGAACGTTCCGTAGTTGGCAAGTACGGACGGTCTAGGCAAATTATTGACCAGACATCTTCTGTACTTCTTTTCTCACAGTGCAGGTTAAACCAGGGCACAACTCATGACTTCTTTTACATTTTTCAGCTCTCTTTTGAGACACCCATTTCCCTTCCCTCCAGATTTTTTATCTCATTCATCATAGTACCCCCCAATCATCTTTAAAATGAGTGCCAACAACTTAAACAGCTCCAGACCCGCCTAAATGTGCCAATTTTGTATACTTCTTAGCCATCTTCCTCTTTTGTCTCATATTACGCTACATTGCAGGGAAATATGGGACGGAATTCAGAGGGTTATTGAAAGGTCCCTTCTCCACCTAATAATCTGAAATCTGGTGGGAGTGTAGCCAAAGAGTCAATGAACTGGTGATGACCACCTTAGCACCTCAAATTGAAATTGAAAGAGGTAAATTGAATTCACAGAAAACCTCGAAATTTGTCTCATATTACCCCGTTATACGGTACGTGCCCTTAATTATGTAGCAATACTTCAGCAACCTACACCTACAATTTCATGTTTTACTTTGTGCACCCTATTTTAAGCTGGTTTGCATCGAAGCGTACATGTTTTGACCCTCTCTTTCCTTGGCTCCGTACAGCCACGGAAGTGGTTTTTCGACTATGGTTAAAAATGCTTCAGATATGTTGGTGACTTTCTTAGACTGTCACACGAAAACCGACTGAACTGAGTCGGGGGTATGATCCGACAACGACTTGAAAAGACCGCCCGTCCTCCGGTCCAATTTTCTTCCCCCAGGCCACACATTGTGTCCAATACCTTCTTCAAATTTTACTTTCAGAAGACAATTCGTCCCGCCTGGCAGACTCGTAATTTTACCACCGTCGGATGTACTTAAAATTGCATCATTTAGGGAACAACGTGTAGTTTCCTACAGGAGTACGCCAGACCCTGTCTTGCCGTAACAGGCTTCGCGACGGTTGCGACAATCCGCGCTTCCTGTTTGCCATGGCAAGCCGTCATAGAAATTCATGTTGGAGCAATGAGTAGATCACTCCGTGATAAAGAGTTTCACAAGCATGCCGCAATAAAATTTTTCAGTTGATCCCTTCTTGCCAAGAACCTAATCTGGCAGATCGGGGCCCTGGACCACTGCAGTTAGCATAGCAAGTAAGGACTCACCGTAAATTTGTCCATTATGATGGAGTATCACAGCACAGGAGGGATGATCCGCAGCAGTCGAGGCACACGGACCTTCACAGCACCAAGTCAGCTGATTTCTTCAATGGCTTTCTGTGAAGAAGAGAGATTGAAACAGTAACATAACTGGACATACATTGACGAAAGGAAAGCTGCAGAAAATTCCACCGCCGCAATTATCAAGGGCATTTCAAGTTTCATATTACAACGCTTACTTGCATTTTGCCAATCTAAATTTAAAAAAAAAAAAAAATGTTGAGAACCTCTTAGTAAGTATCTGAGGACGGACTAATTTATGGGCAGATGAAGGAAGAGTACCGACACCTGCACGCTGAGGCGACGGGTAGCGGGTCGGTTTCGTAATCGTGAGAATGATTAAGCAACGCCTTTTGAAAGGAAAATATCTTTTGCTCCATTGCTTACTCAACGTCTTAGGGATACATCTAGAGCTTTTCGCCCCTACCTTACGGTTTGAATGTTACGGACACGAAAGCCTTTGTAATGCGAATAACATCGTCCGTAATACAAACCAAATCGATTCGTAATAGGGTACTTACGAAGATCCTGAACCGGAAGCTAACAGACGCCATGTTGCCGGAAGCAGATCAAGACTTGACATGCGAAAGAGACGATAGTCAAACGTATCGACCTCACTTGAAAATTACCAGTTGTTTCATATTAATTCGCAGTGCACGTGTTTCGCGAGCAATGTTTGAACATGCAGCTCGGCTATAGTTATAGTTCCGAAGAGAGGTTAGGTTCCGGGCAATATGGCGTCTGCCTGCTTCCGGTTCAGGATCTACGAATCTACGAAAGTACCCCATTACGTTTGCACAAACCCGTCCGTATTGCGGATACGTGGTGTCCGTTAGGAGTCTTGGGTGTACATCTGCACTTGGCAATCCTGAAACAAAGCTGTAGTGCAGTGCCCGGTATAAGGGTCACTGAAAACTCAAAGGTGACAACCAAGTAGACCACCTGCTCTGTGAAAAAAACCGTGAGGCTGTGTTACGCCGCTCCGTGATTGGTCAGTGTGGTAACCGTGCTCAGCCTTCTAGATACTTCTGCTACTGCGCGTGTAATTTCTCATAGCTGCTCGGTCCACCCCATCCCCTTACACTCTCAAGCTCCTGCAGCTCTGGAACCTTCAAGGCCCACACTCTTAAAACCTTACGAAGTATTTTGAGCATACGTATAACAAACTAAAATACTTTGTTATACGAAGAAATAGTTCGTAAATTACGAAGTATTTTCTTTGTAAGCTTACGTATGCTCAAAATACTTTGTTATACAAACTACTTTTCTTTGTAAGGCCCAAAATAGTTTGTAAGGTTTTCTCAGTGCAGACAGAATAAATATCTTGGAGTTGCCCTCGCAGCCACTAAGACCAAGTGCATAGCCCGACTTGCCTTTTTGAAATCATAAGCAAGCGTCCGTTGGGGGGCACAACCTGCCCTAATGCTGACTGTAAAAGTCGTCTTCAGACCTCTAGTTGAGTACGGCGCAGGCCTGTTTGAGGCAAGGACAAAGAAGAGTAGGCATGGCACGGCATGGAACGGAATTAATATTGCGATCCTGGCGACAGCGCCAGGTCTGGGTCGCATGTATTTGTTATTTTCACATTAAATAGAACGAATAGCAACAAATGAACGTTACATCCCATTGCCTTATTAAATGCTAGATTTTTCAAGCTCGTGACATGGTACTGTAAAGGGCCTCAAGTAATTATTAGACGGACTGTTTGCTTAACTACATTTCATAACCCTACCTCCATGGCACCTTCGGAGCCAAGTTGCGTCCCCGTTGCAGCCCTGTTGGTTGTGCGGTGTTTTGAGCTGGACGACCGTCACTTTGAACGGCTCACCACGAACTAAAGACGGGATTGTAACCTCTTAAATCGACTATTAGCAATTCAAATATGATCTGAGCGCACAATCCTCCTAGCGTCTGTCATCACACGCCGCCATGTTTGTTGACCCAGCTGAGCTCGGAATCGACTGTGACAGTAGAGCCCATCATATTAGTGTTTGCATGTGATAAGCCGAGTGAATCATGAGTGCCAGGTAGAGGACAGTTCTCAGTTGAAATCTGACAAAGGATATAGATGCAATTGCCTTTTATTAATGGTTTCACACCAAGGGGAAATAACTTTGAATTTCAGTGTACAAATTTTTGAATTCCACATGAATTTTGGATGAATTTCAATGAATTGCAGTCAAATTTCTATGAATTTCGATATGAACTTCACTGGGTTTTGAAGAATTTCTTTGAATTTCTACTAATTTTCATGAATTTGGAAGAAATTGGACTAAAATTCAACATTGACCATGAATTTCGGTGTACAATTTTTTTTAAGTTGTTTCCCCTTGTTTTACACTGCCAGCAGATCTTATAATGAGGCCCCGCCTCCACACATCCAGTGCCACATTTTGACATTCTACCCGTGGATGGATCCAACATCAAAACATACTGACACATGACAAGAACACTCAAAAATGTTGTTTTAATATATATCACATAACGATATGTTCTAGGCTGCTTTTGAAGCTATTGTCCTGAACAACTATTGCACATACAGTAACACATAAATGATCAATGGAATGACATGATGATAATTTACATACAGGTTTGCAGGTTAAAAATACACAAATAAAACAGGGCTAAAACGTGACACTGTCTTTGTGGTAACCAAAGGAGGAATGAAGCAGCCCATGCAGCCATGCAGCGGTGGGCAGCTCTGTCAATTAGTCATGATAAGGTGCAAGACGGTGCACTGCATTAGCTTGCAGATGCAAGTATGCATCAACAGAATTGATGACTGACAATGACACGCACAGTGAAGACTCCACTGTTTAACATCGTTGACTTGGTCCCCTGCACACACATGAACACATATATAAACATATAAACAGCTTGCACACAACAAATTCCAAATACACAAGCACTGCAGATGGAACACTCACCCTGAAGTGGGACACAAGCTTCCTGACCGCACCTTCAGTGTCCTGGAAGTCAGAACCTTCATGACCCTTCACAGAGATGACCCAACAGCCTTCGGGTTGGGAGTAGGACGGAACCCGGAACTCCTTACACACAGACACCTCACAACACATCAGATCCATTTCGAACATTTCAAATAGGTCAAGGAGCATCTGCGGGCAGAAGGGAGATACATTGTAGGAGCATTATGATTGATGGCTGGCACCACTGGTGATAGTATCACAGACCTACCTGCCTGACGATGGGGATAGTCCTGACAATGGCAGCTGTTGTCATATGCTTCGGGCAGGGGAGAACTCCGAGGACGAAGAAGATGTCCCTCACCCGTCTGGATTCGCACGAGCACTGTAATTGGAGAGGAGAGAGGGTATGGAGGGCCTAAATATTACAATACCAACAGGGGCTTGAACCAACCTTAACCTCGACGGAGGGAGGACCGCCGCGGCAGTTCTGCACCGTGCCGGTTGATGGGGCCATGTTGTTTGCGGGACGCAGGAGCTGAGGTGCTCGCAATGTTCCGGACTTATACTTATATTGGCTTTGGTTCCGGACGTCGTGACGGTTGAGAAGTGACGTAGAGACGTCGTGACGGTTGGTGACGGTTGAGAAGTGACGTAGACTCCCAAGTGACGCAATGAGCGCCTGCAATTTCTCATCGCCGAATTTTCCATACGTCGAGATCGATGTATCGTTGAGGTTCGATGTTCAATGACAGTCGTGGAGTCGTGTCTAAAAACGTCAACGTCACTTCACTTCGTCTGCGTCTGACATCGAGTTCGGTCCTAGGTATAATTTGCACATTTCAAGAGTGATCCTAGCTCAGCGGTTCCCAACCTTGGGGTCGCGACCCCAAATGGGGTCGCGGAAATTTTTTGGAACAAATTTGGGGTCGCGAACCGAAAAAGGTTGGGAACCGCTGTCCTAGCTGCTGAAATGGCTGACACCTACATCGATCTCCCATGCTTGTGCTATGGCGTTAATGAGAACACTGAGGCCGCGGAGGCCTTTGATGTAAGTGGAAGATGTGCAGAACTTAACCTAACGCCCCTTTGTTTATGGAACTCACCTCCCGTTTCTTATTCTAGAGACTGCAGCGGGAGCTGCCCGCTGTCCGCGTGGTGTCTTTGTCGACCCGCAAGTTCAAGAGACCTGGCACCACTGAACTGCGGTGGCACGTGGAGCTGGCGCCAGGAAAGGACGAGAACGTTCATGACATGAATACTGCAGTGAGACGTTTAAGAGTAAGTGCCATTGTGTATTTAACCTCACTGTCATGATTACCAGTAAATGTTGAGTGTGACGTTTCTCGTATTGTTGTTCATGTGTATGTGCAGGGCACGAGAGTGGAACTGTTGATGGAGAGGAATCTTTTGGTGGCAGTAAGATGCCACATGCCTGGCCATCCTCCATGCGACTGCGAGCCCCCAACCAACTACTAGACCAGCATACTATGTGAGTCTCCCACTGGTTTCATTGAATGCGTCGAAGTGGTTCTGCCTGCGAAGCCTGGAGGCCTGCGAAGCCCGTCCCGTTTATTTTTTTGTAAAAAAATGACGGAGGGACGGGCATATAGTATGATCCCTGCTGTGCGTCCGTTCGTCCGTTCGTCCGCGGACTTCCCGTGGTCCGATCTTGACCAAATTTGGTATGCAGCCTCCTTGGGTGACCCTAAGAACCGCCCGGTGGCAGCAAATCCGATCCGAGCCCCGGGGGCGCTGCTGCAGGTGCATCATGGTCTACATGGGGTCGAGGAGGATTTCGGCAACGGATACAGCTAGCAAGGCATGTAGGGGTATTTTTGGAATCGGGGCGACGAGACAAAACCAATGGTGCCAGTTTCAAGCGAATCGGAGAAGTTTGGACCCGGGTTCAAATCCCAGTGGGGTATATTTTGAACATTCTTTTTATTCGAGTTTTTGCATTGTTTCTTAGGTTTTTGAGGGCGCTGATGACGAAAATAACATCTCTTTTGATCCCAGACTCAGGTTCAAACCCGCCAGGGTTAAACAAAGGCGAAATTCACACATTTGTTAATGTACGGGACGGGCCAAAGTTGCCGATGTATATCGCTACTTTTCCTGTTATTCTGATTTGTTTGGCTATGCTCTGTGAGTTTCCGTGCCACTGGTTTCATTTTATGCGTCAAAGTGGTTCTGCCAATGAAGCCTCATGTTTTTGTCAACACTTTTTATTGTGATCCCTCTTTGTGTCTGTGATGAAATAAGTTTTTAATAAGGCTTCTACACTATGATTATTATTTATTTATTTATATATGTAGCGTGAACTGATGAACATCACTTTTGATTGTAATCCCTCTTTTGGTGTCTGTGATGAACTAAAGATTTAATTAAGGCTTCTACACTGTGATTAATATTTTTTTATGTACGCGTATGTGAATGTTTGAAACTAGAAGGATCCATTAAAATCATTTTGCACCACAATGCTTGTCGCCACTCCTCATTTCCGAATCCTTGCACTCAAAGTTGAAAACACAACTATAAAAACCCTGATCACAGAAATTTGCCATGCCTAGTAATAATACTGCTTGATACTGCCCAGCAGCCTGAAGCAAAATAGACATTATTAAATTTGCAATTTTGAAAACTGGAATCGTGCACGACAAGCAACTGTGGGGCAGGGAAAGTTTCCAGAGGCTTGCTTGAAACATTCTCGAAGCAGAACACACACACCACTGTGGATAACCGTCTTCTTCTTCGTTTTGTTCTTCTTTTCTCTTGCACTTGGGGAAAGATCGGTTTCCCCCGGGCGTATTTCCCAAATCTCCGGAGCGGGCCGCCGACTCGCAGTTGAAGATAAACGCACTCTGGGCTTTTCTTCGAGTCTGCTTCGACATCACAACGCAACCAACGCAACACGGAAAGGACGCCAACATAACCTCCAAGAGTCTGCACCAACATGACCGAAGTCGTTGTCATTACTTTCGGGATGTGTGATGGGGTTACAGGTAGGGCGAGTGCAGGAAAGGCTGGGCCCACACCACCGCACAAAGGCGCAACTGATTTTGTTTTTGTTATCTCTGCAGCAACGTCTACTTGGACGAAACATGGGACACAGCAGAATCCACCTCCAGGCTATTTACTGGATGACGATGATGGTTTACAAGTCGTTTTGGGCTCTGGAGACACTGAACATGAGGCTGAGGAGGAGGCAAAAACCTATTTGAGACGGATAACTCTCATTCACCATGGCTCTGCTGATGGACATGAGGAGATTGTGACTAATTTTTTAGGCATGGACATGAATAATGTTGCGGAGTTATCGCAGGTCCCAGGGCTTTATGACGAATTCATCCCTGCCACCCAAGGTAAGCAAGTCTGCTGTGCGGAAAGATGTTTGCAGCAGGAGCTGCTGAAGCTGCTAACTCATGCAAATGTTTGCATTGTTGCAGACCCATCTGGCAAAGACATGAACAACTCCAGTGGCTCGAGTGGCAGTTCCACTTACTTCTCTGGAGCTGAAGACCGTAAAATAGTTGAGAGTGACTAATGGTTTTCCTTGTGATTTCATTGCAATATTTCTAATGATCAGAATAAAAATGAAGCTTTAAAAAAGAGTGTTTTTGATAGGAACTCCACAGTCATCATTATAATATTCCACAGTTAGTACATAGTGCAAGAGGGATAGGAGAATGACAACATAAGGCTCCGAGCAGTTTCAATTTATTGTGCATAAAGTTATTGCCTATAACACTGCGATATGAAGGTGAGGGACGTTACACACATCAGGTACTCTAAATACATAAAATATTTGGAATGACAATGAGATGAATCCAGTGGATTTATTACGTAATTAAAAGTCCAGTCTCTTCGCAACAACCTGGGCATCAGCTGCGGCCCTGTAAAGATTACACGACACAGATGCCAGGACTGTGTCAGTGCGAACGTTGAGGCCAGTCAGGGGACAGATGTCTCTAGATGTGAAAGTATGACACAGGAACTGTACGAGTCTGCAGAGTTCTGGAGGAACCACAACTACACAACCAGGCTTCCGTGTCATCCCAAGGAATGCATAATACCAGACACGCAATGCCCTTGGGCCAGAGCACTGCCCTAGGCAGTATACATTGTCTCCGGGGCACACAAGATGGTATCTTCCTCGCTCGGTAGGGTTGGACAAAGTGCCCCGACTCATGAAAGTAATGCAGGGCCATCTTCGCCTGGCCATCAAAGCAAGGTGATGATGAACTGGAGATATGGTATTCCCCTGGAACAAGACACAGATATCTCTGTATACATTGCAGTGGTAACTTGCCTACTCGCAATTACACCAGGACAAAGATTTTGGATGGATTTACTGTAATATACAAATGGAACTAATATTTTGCTTTACCTGGGTGATGAACTCCAATGGACACTGGTAGCCATCCACAGGGGCCCCATCAGCCACACCCAAAATGACATTGAGCAAGAGCGCGTTGTACAGATCACCTGCAGGTAAGACAGTAGGAATGTCAGTAAATATCGCAACACACATTGATCACTGACAATCATGACAGACCAGAATTTAAACAAAACAGATGGTTGATGCATAAAGAGGTAATAAAGAGACATAGTTATTACTTGCCATCATCGAGAGCATATGGCATGTTGCCAAATGTGATGCCCATGGAGATGGCGAGCGGCGTAATTCCAGGCGACAGGTCATTCCAAGCCTCCAAGAAGTCAACGTTGCAGTACAGGGGTGACTGCTGAACGCTTTTTATAAATTCCTCCTCAACTGCGGAGGTCACAACCTTGGCGTGGAGGTTCATTTTACGAGCGAGGAATGATACTGCACGCACGTTGCTTGTACGCGTACGCCACTCGGAGAGGAAGAGAGGAAGGGAAGGGGGAGGGGTGGGGGAACACACGGCTGCCGCGGCGTGGCGCGGCGCTGCGCGGGGATGCGGGGGGACGCCAGGGGACAGTAGTTCGGCTGGCCGCCGCAAGGACCGCCACCTCTCACAGATCTGAGACGTCCCTGGCCGGCAAAAATTGTGGAGGCCAGGATGACACAATTTATGCCGGCCAGAGTCGCGTCGCGCGTCTCGACCCTGGCCGGCACCGGCGCTCACCTCCGCGGCCGGCAAAATGACCATAATGCCGGCCAATCTGGCCGGCATTACATATTATGCCGGCCACCAATTCTCAGTGTGCAAGTAACGTAAGGGGCCGTTCAAATGTGACGTCACGCTTTTTAGGCTCATTTTTTGACCCCTCCCCCCCTATAGTCACAAATGGTCACTATTTTGACTCACCCCTCCCCTCCCCGTGACGTCACATTGTCCAAATCATTATTTTTGGCAACGGGAATAGATACGCGACTACATCGTCTTAATTAGGTGCCTAAATTGGAATTTTCTAACAATTTGATTGCATTTTGGAAAGTCCGGTCGAATCTGGTCTAACGCTAACTTGTTCGGAAAAATCTGAGGAAAGTGCAGTTAAAACACCCACGCCAGTGACAATTTAAGCTGAAGTAGGCGGGGATTGCTGATTTCAGTTTATTTTTTAGTGGCTCACTCCATTCATATTTGGTAATTTTACACTACTTAAAAGTGTGATGTCACAATGCCTTCATCCCCCTCTCCCCCATGTCACATTTGGTCACGATTTCTCTGGACCCCTCCCCCCCTTAAAAGTGTGACGTCATTTTTGAACGGCCCCTAACGCGGGGCTGCGCGTATGCATAGGAGCTATGTCGTCCTCCCCCATCCCCGCCCTCCTAGTGGAGGGGGCTGAGTGACCCGTCGACTTGCGGGCGGACTACCTGGCGGACAGACTGTTGCTGCGGTGGCGGAGCCACCCGAACCATCCAATCTTCCAGCGCCTGCTCCCCCACGCCCCGGTGCCTAGTCTGCTTCATACGGGCCGTGCTTCGCGATACCCCATCAAGATTGGCCCACGCCCGGACGACGACGGCGTCGGCCAACAGGGCCGTCAAGAACGGGCTCTGGCGTGACACGCGTGTGGTCGCCACGGACGGCTCCAGGGGCACGGGAGTTGACGGTAAGATGTCGGTGGGAGCGGCTATTTACGACCCGGTAAACTTCCACACGGAAGTATTCAAGCTTCCCAGGGGCGTGCCCGTGTACACCGCCGAACTCTTCGCGATCGCCAAGGCGTTCCAGTACATCCAGGGCGAGAGCTTTGAAGACGCCATCGTCCTGGCGGACAGCCTGTCCGCCCTGAGGGCGCTGAACACGTCCCACCCCACAGCTGCCACCCCCAAAGAACTCGTGGTTGCGCGCCGCGACGCGGTGGCGCTCCTCAAGTCCGGCGTCCGCGTCGCCATTGCCTGGGCCCCAGCGCACAAGGGCGTGGCCCCCAACGAAGCGGCGGACGCCGCGGCCAACTGGCACGGACGCAGGGCAACACCACGGTCCTAAACCTGTCCCCCACGGCCTTCCACGGACATCAGAAAGAAGACGCCTGGTCAACAGTGGTGCCGGGAAGGGTATACGCGGTCATACGCGGGTCATTCCATGGGGGTTCGACATACTTTTGCAAGTGATCTCTCCGATTTCGATGAAACTTTGCGAGCTTGTTGGCTATGGTCTGAAACCCCCCAAAACCAATTTTGAGCAAAAAATACCAATTTTTGAAAAAGTTATGGCTTGCGTTAGAAATTTTGATTTTCGTTGCAGACCTTTTTTGAAAACGCTGTAGTTTCTTCCAAAATGAAGCTACAGAGCTCATTCTGGGCGCATTCGAAAGGTATTGAATTGGACTTTAAGCCTTTTGCAACATTTTGACAAAAATTTTCAAATTTGACAAAAATTGAACAAAGTCAAAATTTTGAACACAATTTTCTCAAAAGTAGCATTTTTGATATTTTTTCTTTTTTGATATGTTATAGTCCATAGTTAAGTCTAGCAACCCTCAAAATTTGGTTGGAAAAAATTCATAAACAAGGAAGAAAAACGGTTTTTAGTGTTGCGATTCGGCAAATTTTCGCTAGTTGGAGTGGTGTGAAGAAGAGCATGATGCATATTTTGAGACCGCAGGTTCTCGATCTTGAACTTGTAGTGTCACTCGGAACAGTTATTTGGGGTGCTGAACCTACAAATAAGGTCTATTTTCGTTTTCGAAATTCCCAGGGGCGGATCAAGAGGGGTGACTTTTCAAAAAAATCATGATTTTTGGATGTTGCAACGCGATTTCTATGTTTTCAGGGGCGGAGATAACGAATCTTGAACGGTGTTGGATGCAAGTAAGCTCTAAAGCTGATCCAACGTATCGTCAAAACAAAAAAATGTGCAAATAGATGATCAAATAGCCCCCTAATGTGAACATCTTTGGCCATTGCAAAAAGTTAAGCCAGCGTTGTTACCTGCACCCCTGTAAACATAAGAATTAACATGCGACATCCAAACATCTCGAATTTGGAAAAGTAACCCTCATTGACGCACCCTGTTATTGAGCTTACCAGGGGCGGATCAAGAGGGTTGACTTTTTAAAAAATCAGGATTTTTTGATGTTGCATATCGTTTTTTATATTTTTGGGAGCGGAGACAACTAATCTTGAATCATCTTGAATGCAAGTTAGCTCCAAAGCTAATCCAACGTATTGTCAAAACATCCAAACTTGGATAAGTCACTCCCTTTGGCTCACCTCGCCCCTGGCAACAACGGGGTGCGTCAATGGGGGTGACTTTTCCGAATTCGAGATGTTTGGATGTCGAAGTTGATTCTTATGTTAACAGGGGTGTAGGTAACAACACTAGCTTTACTTTTTGCAATGGGCCAAAGATGTTCACATTTGGGGGCTTTTTGATCATCTATTTGCACATTTTAATGTTTTGACGATACGTTAGATCAGCTTTAGAGCTAACTTGCATCCAATACCGTTCAAGATTCGTTATCTCCGCCCCTGAAAACATAGAAATCGCGTTGCAACATTGAAAAATCCTGATTTTTGAAAAGTCACCCCTCTTGATCCGCCCCTGAGAATTTCGAAAACGAAAATTGACCTTATTTGTAGGTTCAGCACCCCAAATAACTGTTCCGAGTGACACTACAAGTTCAAGATCGAGAACCTGTGGTCTCAAATATTCATCATGCTCCTCTCCACACCACTCCAACTAGCGAAAATTTGCCGAATCGCTACACTAAAAACCTTTTTTTCTTCCTTGTTTATGAATTTTTTTCCAACCAAATTTTGAGGGTTGCTAGACTTAACTATGGACTTTAACATATCAAAAAAGAAAAAATATCAAAAATACTACTTTTGAGTAAATTGTGTTCAAAATTTTGACTTTGTTCAATTTTTGTCAAATTTGAAAATTTTTGTCAAAATGTTGCAAAAGGCTTAAAGTCCAATTCAATACCTTTCGAATGCGCCCAGAATGAGCTCTGCAGCTTCATTTTGGAAGAAACTACAGCGTTTTCAAAAAAGGTCTGCAACGAAAATCAAATTTCTAACGCAAGCCATAACTTTTTCAAAAATCGGTATTTTTGCTAAAAATTTGGGTTTTGGGGGTTTCAGACCATAGCCAACAAGCTCGCAAAGTTTCATCGAAATCGGAGAGATCACTTGCAAAAGTATGTCGAACCCCCATGGAATGACCCACGCCGTATGACCTATAAATGAAATCAAGGGTACCGTATAACCTATAATTATTTGGAAGTCATACGCAGGTATACGCGTATCACCTCGCGGAAATGACGATATTTGGCCGGCGGACCAGCCGAAAAGTGCCATAGTCGGTGTTTCCCAGGGTGCGGGGCTAGTAGGGGCGACGGGCGATGGCTGGCAAACCATTCTACAGCACTTCGCAGCCAAGGTCTAAAGCCAGGGAAAACAAGGGTTGATGTACAGTTACCAAAAATGGTTGTGAATAAAGAAGTGCAAACATATGCGTGTTTCTTTCGAGCGCCTGGGAGGTAGGCAACCAGTGAGCGTATGACCGTATGGCCTTTAATTTATTTTAGACGGCACCACTGCTGGTCAAGATGGTCTGAAGCCTGGAACACCAGCCTCATCGGCCGCCACCTTCACGGCCTTGAACCGCGACCCCCGCGCCAGCCCTGGTACAGGAAAGTAGAGTAGCCGCAAGACCCTCAGCGCGATGGTCCGCCTCCGCATCGGCCACGCGGCCACCCCCGCGCCCCTGCACCGATGTGCCGGCACGGAGTCGCCCCGGTGCACAGTGGGCCAGAAGCCGGTGGAGGCGGCCAAAACTCAAGACGCGTTTTGACCTGCAGAGTCGCTAAATGGAACTCGAACCGAACGTGTGACCCCACCAATGGATTGCTCCCCGAACGAGGAGAGTCCCGCGCGCACAGCCCGACCCCGCGCCTTCCGATCCATCGCAGCCCCGGGCCACTGTGCGCTATGCGCAAAGGACGGAAAAATAAGAGACTCTCTCTCTCTCTCTGCCCTGCAGCTCTGGAACTCAGTACCAACCAGAGACTCCAATCGGGTAAACGAAGTGGGCGAAAAACATACCCGCACGGCAGCGGCGCGAGATTCAGACTCAACCCGCCCCGCAACGCGCATACCAGACCCGACCCGAGCCGGGCGGCCTAGCCCGCTCGAGACTCTGCGGGTGACGGTAGCCCGCAAGTCTGGAGATGCCCGCACGCCGCCTCGCCCCTGTAGGTAGGCAAGAAAGGTCGCTTGCCTGCGTTGCGGGCTGCCTATTTTCGGGCTGTGCGGGTAAGTGCGGGTATCGACGCTCGCCGACCGCTGCCTCGGCGTTCGGCTCCGGCCCAGCTTCCCCCACCACAAGCGCGCCGGCCAACGTTCGGCCAACATACCCGCACTTCGTTACCCGTTTGGAGTCTCTGGTACCAACGCAGCCCTTTGCCTAGTGATTTACTCCCTGAACCTTCCCTCTGAAATGCGGCAGGACCCGGAAGTAGTTCATGACCGGGGGGGGGGGGGGGGGGGGGGAGAC
>NW_023144634.1:1474697-1545071 GCF_012932325.1 Thrips palmi
AACAGTCGCACTAAAAAATGCCACTCTGTAGAGTACAACACAAATCGGCGAACTTTTGCCATCGGTTTATCATAGACGCTCAGCGGATCGTCTCGGCTCAAAAATTAGGTACACGGCAGTAGACTCTTACTTGAAAAGGTAGTGAAGAGGCTAAAGGTGACTGCTGAATTGCGAGGGAGAGCGGCCTTAGCCCAACCACGCGCCGACCCGTGGCCACGCGCGAGAGTGAAATTGTATTCTTTGTTATTTAGCTTATACTGCACTTATTAACCTGAATCTTGCTTTGGTGCGCTCATGCCCTTTCAGACAATCACTTGGAATAACGACGGTCCCTATCGATAGGCTCGTAAGTCCGAGCGGCGGGAACGTAGGAGCGCAAGTCCGTCCGCCCGGGACATACCGTCGTATCTCGCCCGGGTCGCTACGTAGCGTGCTATCTTTGCATCATTCCGTATCTACATAGTACGCTACGTCGCGACCCGGGCGAGATACGACGGTATGTCCCGGGCGGACGGACTTGCGCTCTTACGTTCTCGCCGCTCGGACTTACGCGCCTATCGATAGGGACCGTCGATAAGTTTGTAACAAAATATTCGCAATTTCGCCTTCAAGTGGCAATTTTAGCTCCAAAAGATCATCCATGCGACACTAGCGCCACCTAGCGGATAGAGCAATAAGTGTCCATTTCGGAGCTCTGAAACATTCTCTATGCTTTTACGACACTAAACAAACGTAAATATTATTTGAAATACAACAGTAGTATTGATAAAAGTTCTGAGAAAATCGAAAAATGTACAAAGGGGACGGGTTTTTTTCACTAGTTTTCCGATTTCACAAGTATGAATTTAGTTTTCGGACGACAATGTACAAAACTTGATAGCCATCGCTCTTAATATTCAGACTTGCTAGTCTAAATTCAAATTTCAGATAACAGGTCAAACTTTTCAGACAGTTGGTCTTAATATTCGTACCATTTTATGAAGTTACGATTCATACCACCAAGTAAGACGGAATATTCGTCTTGTGTCTTGTCGTGTTGTCGAGACGACATATTAACATTCCGCAGTCCTTACTGACCATATTTTGATACTTTCGCAGCGACTAATCCGCTAAACTTGTTTTATTCAACGATTATTCGGCTATTTTTCAAACGTCTTCAGACTGTGAAATTTTTCATACTTGGAGAGGCAAGGGCATAGGCTGCTGCCGATTTGCGACCATTTCAGTCTAATTAATAAGGTTTTCGTCTTTATATCGGTGCGAGAGTATCAAAATAGGGTCAGTAAGGACTGCGGAATGTTAATATGTCGTCTCGACAACACGACAAGACGCATAAGACGAATATTCAACATGTTTCCAAAATGATGGTTTCCGCCGGGCTCACAAATGTCAATGAATATTGACAAGATGACGATTGGTTGGGACGAGGGTGATTATGAGCTTGCTCGGTTCTTATCCGAATGTAGAATGTTACTAAATTTAAGAACGTTTGTGTTCGCAGAGTTGCCGTTCCGGGTGGAAAGAGCCAGCGATTTACCACTGCGACTTCCCTGGGCTGCGACGGCGACGCTGCTCTGCCTTGTCCGAGTCAAGTCAACTCTTCAACTTATCTGTCCGCCATCATCACTGGCGCTCCTTTGAGCCGAAGGCTTTCACCAGGTACGTTGAGAGAGAGCTCATTTCTGCACACTCAAAACCTTGCGAAGCGAGTGGATGCGTCCGTGAGCTTTCGTAAAATCTGCCTTGTTTGTTTGTAATGCGATGACTTCACTGTCAATCAAACTGCAATGACCACTGTCTATATTTTGTTCCTGTAAAATGTTCTTAGAAAAGGCTCTTTGATCGCTAAAATTAAGGGGTGGTAATTGCAAAAACGACTGCAGTATCGAAGTTATTGCTCTCTAGGGTGTGATACATCGTGGGAATCGCGAATTCTGTGTTATCGTCTAAGTTAATCTTTTGTAAATTATCTCAAAACGTATGACAGTGTCTCTCTGCATTGCAAAAACGGCTCAAATTTGAAGAAAAATAAAAATAGACCTCGTAAAATAGCTTTTACAGCCTCTTCTTGACTGATATCTTCATATCTGCCAACACTCTTTTTCCTATGCCAATAGAAATGAAATTGCCAGAATGTGAAGACTGGGTAGCTGATCCTTTGTCGTGAAGAAAATTTGGGAGAAACGACTTAAAGTTTACGTAAACTTCCATAACTCGTAAACTTATAGGAGCCCCCAACTTTGGAAATAAATTCATCTTATTTTGAAAAATTGTACCTAGTTTACGTACAAATTTGCACGTAACTTTCGAATGCACAATCACAGCCACAGTTATGGTCAAGTCCATAAGCATTTATTTTGCGTTTAAAAATAATCAAATTTAGCCGAGACAGATTTGGAGGAAGCGCAGAATTAGTGGGTGGTCCAGAGGTTGCCTATTGGGGAGGAGGGGTAGAGGGCAAAGTGGCACTTTTTGCATTACAGGCAGGGGGAACGTGTAGGTGTTTAGCCTACATTTTAGGCAGTATCTAGATGCCACCAGGGGGTGGCAACAGCCTAGTGCGCGCGTGAAGCTATGCGCGCCGCTCGGGCCGGCAAGAAGCGGCCGGGCGTCTGGGCCGCGCGGCCGAACCAAATTAAACAGAACTTTGTCAAAACTGCATCGAACTGAGTAAACGAGGTTATTTTTAGATTCTACGCAAAATTTCCTATCCGTGAGTGACAATGGAATGGACTTTTGGATATGTGAAACAGTTCTAAAATCAATTTGAAAACCAAATTTACGGCACCAGACAGCCGACTTGAAGTTTCCCTTTCACTAAAAAAGCTATTTCCGTTCGTTTTAGGTCCATACATACAGCGAGCCGGTTGTTGGCCACTATTTTCCGGATTGCGTGGTACACTTGGAACGCCAATACGACTTCTGTAGCAGAAATGCCGATCCAAAAACTACTTTCCATTTTTGGTCCAAAATTGTATTTTGCAACTTTGGAGGTTAAAAGCACAGTTTGAAATAGGTTTCTCAGCATTGTCAACCTCACTAAGCAACCCAGAATTCAGTTCTCTATCGCCCTGCTGTGTTGGATTTGCAAAAGGAGGTCAAACTTCTAATTGAAACGAAAAGGCCCGAAGCGCTGCAAAACCGCCAAAACAGTTCAAGTATTTTGTGGAGCTTAATGTGTGAAAACTATTTCTCAGATTGTAAATCCAACCACACCACCTTGTAGGCCAGTCAATTCTACAGCTCCATTGTAAGTTTCATCGCAATCGGAGACCAAGAGTGAAGGCGACAGAATATATTTTAAAGTTAGCTGCAAAAATCTGCCGCAGCGATTTCTCATACTTGCGCCCGCTCGACCAATCAACCAAACTGATGGGATTTACAATTATTATAGCTGTCTTTACTCTTGGTCTCCGATTGCGATGAAACTTACAATGGAGCTGTAGAATTGACTGGCCTACAAGGTGGTGTGGTTGGATTTACAATCTGAGAAATAGTTTTCACACATTAAGCTCCACAAAATACTTGAACTGTTTTGGCGGTTTTGCAGCGCTTCGGGCCTTTTCGTTTCAATTAGGAGTTTGGCCTCCTTTTGCAAATCCAACACAGCAGGGCGATAGAGAATTGATTTCTGGGTTGCTTAGTGAGGTTGACAATGCTGAGAAACCTATTTCAAACTGTGCTTTTAACCTCCAAAGTTGCAAAATACAATTTTGGACCAAAAATGGAAAGTAGTTTTTGGATCGGCATTTCTGCTACAGAAGTCGTATTGGCGTTCCAAGTGTACCACGCAACCCGGAAAATAGTGGCCAACAACCGGCTCGCTGTATGTATGGACCTAAAACGAACGGAAATAGCTTTTTTAGTGAAAGGGAAACTTCAAGTCGGTGCCGTAAATTTGGTTTTCAAATTGATTTTAGAACTGTTTCACATATCCAAAAGTCCATTCCATTGTCACTCACGGATAGGAAATTTTGCGTAGAATCTAAAAATAACCTCGTTTACTCAGTTCGATGCAGTTTTGACAAAGTTCTGTTTAATTTGGTTCGGCCGCGCGGCCCAGCCGCCCGGCCGCTCCTTGCCGGCCCGAGCGGCGCGCATAGCTTCACGCGCGCACTAGGCTGTTGCCACCCCCTGATGCCGCCCCTCCCCCTTTTGGATCTGCGCTTGCGCTGCAAACATATCTGCAGGTTGCCCTCGCTACCGACGGAATCAATTTTTTTGTCATTTTATATGCGTCATCTCCCTGCTTTCTGTCTCCATGAATTGTTCTCGTTTGGCCGTTAAGGAAAATTCGGGATTAAAGCAATGTAACGTTTTTCGAGAAAACTTTACAATGACAAATTCTGACGTTTTTTAACGTTTCATAAAAGTTGAGTTATAAAAATAAAATACTTCCCAATATTACTTTTCGAAGCTACAGGGTCATTTTTACTGCTCAAGTATGTAAAACAAATAGGCAAATTTTGGTTAAAAAAACTTCTAGCGGGGACTGAGTATGTTCCGTTGTCTTGTGTCCTTTGCACACCCCACTAAAATGACAGTAGATCAACCACTACAAACTCATCCTTGAAGAACCCTCTTTTCATTGATAATAAGTGTTTTTTCCAACGATAAACAGAAAGGAATCTGTAATAGTAGGAACTTTGTCAAAATTTGACCAAAAATGTCAATCACTCAGTTTGAGCATTTGGGGGCGGATGCGAGAGTAAGCGGAATATATCTCCATATGCACTATTGGTTTCTTTCAACTTTTATCTGTAAGTTAAAGTGAATGAAATCACAAATTATATTGATTAGTAGCTGTATCAAATGATCAAACTAAGTGAAATTCGCCTGCGTTTATAATACGATTCTCTTGGGGGAACGCCTATCTTGCATGAATTGCACCCCTTGGTATTGCCTGTGGGTGAGTTGTTTCCATTTTCTGCTGAATTCAGGGCATAAGGGGTCAAGTTGAGTTGTATCTTTTGTTTCCAATTGGATTTTTTCCTTAACTGAGGGATTGAGTCAAATGATTTGGTGCAATTGTGTAAACCATTTTAAGGCGCAACACTGGTAAAACTAGAGCCTCTGTTTTCAAATGAACTCAGGTTACGCTTGAAAGTAACAGGTTCATCCGCCAAGTTTCCCCCTGTCTAAATGCATGGGGTGATTTCCAGTCTATGATGTGCACCCCTTAAACCTTCCGAAGAATTTTGAGCATACATACGTTCAAACTAATTTGTTTTGTTATACGAAGAAAAAGTTCGTAAATTACGAAATATTTTCTTTGTAAGCTTATGTATGCTCAAAATTCTTTTTTCTAACAAACTGTTTGCTTTGTAAAGCCTGAAATAGTTTGTTAGGTTTTCTCAGTGTGCTTCATTTCAAGCGTAATGTCTTCAAGCGTAACTTTATGTTTGGCCTAAGCATGAAGTGTTTTGCCCCACGATGTACAGAAAGGACTCTGTAACAGTAAAAACTTCGTCTAAATTTGACAAAAAAATGATGTAAATGGCGCTACTGTCCCCTTAAGCCTTTTTTTAATGGTTTCAGGAAGATCCCAGACCATGGAGCAAATGTCGTGCAGACGTGAAAGTAGAAGTAGGACAACCAGTTCGGAAGCCAATCCTTTATCTTCAAGCGCCAAGCATTTCGAAAAGACAATGCGCAGGTGTGCTGTCGCCAACAAGATGAGCGCGGGTGGCCTCTCCGAAATGCGCCTTCAGACTCTAACGGGAATAATTCCTGTTCGACGTAGTCATCTCAAGACACGCCTTCCGACCCCATCAGAAGAGAAGTCTTTTAAGTGTACGGTTTGCAACAAGAAGTTCAGCCTAGGTAGCCATCTGAAAACACACCTTCTGACCCATACAGGAGACAAGTCTTTTGAGTGTGCGGTTTGCAACAAGAAGTTCGGCCTAGGTGGCACTCTCAAGACACATCTTCTGACACATACAGGAGAGAAGTCTTTGGAGTGCGCGGTTTGCAACAAGAAGTTTGGCCGAGGTAGCGATCTCAAGAGACACCTTCTGACCCACACAGGAGAGAAGTCTATTGAGTGTGCGGTTTGCAACCAGAAGTTCAGCCAAGTAAGCCATCTCAAGATGCACCTTCTGACGCATACAGGAGAGAAATCTTTTGAGTGCGCGGTTTGCAACAAGAAGTTCAGCCTAGGAAGCCGTCTTAAGAGACACCTTCTGACCCACCTAGGAGAGAAGTCTATTGAGTGTGCGGTTTGCAACCAGAAGTTCAGCCAAGTAAGCCATCTCAAGATGCACCTTCTGACGCATACAGGAGAGAAGTCTTTTGAGTGCGCGGTTTGCAACAAGAAGTTCAGCCTAGGAAGCCGTCTCAAGAGACACCTTCTGACCCACACAGGAGAGAAGTCTATTGAGTGTGCGGTTTGCAACCAGAAGTTCAGCCAAGGAAGCCATCTCAAGATGCACCTTCTGACGCATACAGGAGAGAAGTCTTTTGAGTGTGTGGTTTGCAACAAGAAGTTCAGCCTAGGAAGCCATCTCAAGACACACCTTCTGACCCATACAGGAGAGAAGTCTTTTGAGTGTGCGGTTTGCAACAAGAAGTTTAACAAAGGAGTCAATCTCAAGACACACCTTCTGACCCATACAGGAGAGAAGTCTTTTGAGTGTGCGGTTTGCAACAAGAAGTTCAACAAAGGAGGCAATCTCAAGACACACCTTCTGATCCATACAGGAGAGAAGTCTTTTGAGTGTGCGGTTTGCAACAAGAAGTTCAGCAGAGGAAGCAGTCTCAAGGCACACCTTCTGACCCATACAGAAGAGAAGTCTTTTGAGTGTGCGGTTTGCAACAAGAAGTTTGGCCGAAGTAGCGTTCTCAAGAGACACCTTCTGACCCATACAGGAGAGAAGTCTTTTGAGTGTGCGGTTTGCAACAAGAAGTTCAGCCTAGGTAGCCATCTCAAGAGACACCTCCTGACCCACACAGGAGAGAAGTGTTTCGAGTGTTCGGTTTGCAACAAGAAGTTCAACCAAGGAAGCAATCTCAAGACACACCTTCTGACCCATATAGGACAGAAGTCTTTTGAGTGTGCGGTTTGCAACAAGAAGTTCAGCCTAGGTAGTGACCTCAAGAGACACCTTCTGACCCATACAGGAGGGAAGTCTTTTGAGTGTGAAATTTGCAGCAAGAAGTTCAGTCGAGCTAGTCATCTCAAGACACACCTTCGGACCCATACTTAAGAGAAGTCCGTTCAACGTGCTGTTTGCAACAAAAAGTGGAACCGGTATGCCTTCCCATAGGGACTTTTACAGCAGATAAGATCATAGAGTGTGCTATTTCCGCATGAGTTTATTAAGGGAATGCGCTCATCCAACGTGAGTGTGTAGTCGCAATAAGACTTTTCAAGAATTGGATTTGAGGCCAGTTGGGCGTTGTTGCCTGCAGCTGAGTTTCCTATTGGCGCTCAGATTGGGACAAGAATTTAAGCAAGGTTTCGTCCTAGTAAGCACCTTACGACTGATTCAGAGTGATACGGTCACTTCAGTGCGTAGTTGTTAGAATTTTAACCTTCATGGTTATCTTTGTGTTTATTTTTGGAACTTGGCTTTGGAAATTTCTTGAGAGTGGCCGTTTAATTCTTGTCTTATAATATAGGAAGGAAATGAGCGTTTTGCAATGATCGCACACTAACGACGTTTGGCCAGTGTTTTGCATGAAATGCCTTCAAAAGTCTTTTGCGGGGTCTTCTGTTTTTCTTCTTTCGGAAAGTACTAGTTGTGTCATTTTCAGTTTTCAGGGACATAGGTGCATCGGTTATACGCACTAAGTAGTGTGACGGCCCACATGTTGCACAGGTTATGATTGGTTTTTTTTTTACTAAGCTTGTATTGAGTGCGATAATTGTGATGTGTTCATTTTTTTTTGCTAATATTGTTGATTCAATTTCACGAAATTCTTTGACGTTCTTTGTTTTGTTTTAATCTAACGATGCTTTTTTCGTTGTCATTCGTGCGACGTCACGCATGGTTAGTAAAACTGCTGTATTTCAGAATTTGATCTGACGACTACCCTCTGATCAAGATCAGTTGGCTGCAAGACAGGAAAACGTCTTAAAGGAGGATTTGGCGTTGTCAGCAACACAATCTTATATTGATTCGTTGTTTACGTAGCTTTTGACCCTTACAGGGGCGTAATTAGGCGGGTCGAAAGGGGGGGGCGAATGTTTGAAAAGTTGCCTACCTTCAAGGAGCCTGTGTCTGATAGGTAATTTTTAGGGACGTGGTTTGGGGAGGGGGGCTAAATTCAAAACAACGTTACAGAAAATTGAGGGGTTGTTACAAAGTTTGAAGAGGATTCACTTTATTCTACATTTGTTTGGACTCATAGCGAGAATTTAGAATTAGATAGCTCTCAGCGAGCGAAGCGAGCCAAAAGCTATAAATGCTTAACTGTCTGAAACGTTGTTTCCGAGTCCTACAATGGGGAAGACTTTTTCGTCTAGAAGGGCTGGCGCACTTGCTTCCCCCCACTTGCCACGGAGCCGAAATTTAGAAGAGGCTTCCTGTTGCGAGCGAAGCGAGCTAAAAGCTATAGCCTTGTTGAGCGGGAAATGTTATAACTTGGGGTCTTAGTCCTAGGGTTCCAGGAGATTTTAAACATTACCAGGTACATATTTTTGGTTGGCCAGACAAACAAATGGTTGAAAATGAAAATACGTTGCAAACAAATTTTCTTCCCGGCCTAAGATGGTTAAGGATCGAAGAAGGCATCACATATATCAGTCATAAGGTACCTCAATCCTGTTTATTTGCCAGCGGAGAGGACCCAGAAGCAAGTTACCTCCAGCGAGCGAAGCGAGCTAGAAGCCAATGCCTAAGTGTGTCCAAAATGCGAGTTGTTCGGGCCAGGCTAAGGGACGATTCCTGACTAACTGCTATTTCTTGGGCCAATCGGACCCAGTAAGGGCAGTACTTTTGGCCCCCTTCGGGGGCCAAAGGGGGGGGGCGATCGCCCCCCCCGCCCCCCCCCTAATTACGCGCCTGGACCCTTAGGTATGTTCCGTTAAGATTTTTGCACTGTGAAACGTGTTTATTTCGACATGTGGGAAATTCTGTACATATAGAGCAAAAAAAATGCCATGACACATGCTGACTTTTGAAGTATTTCACCCGAACACTGGTATTTCTAATGTGATAAGTTTCATACAATTTGCTGCGATAAAAAGGCTAGTGGGCGATTCCATGCCAAACCAACGAACTCTTGTATTTCATCTCTTCCCTTTACATATTTGCCTTGAAATTAGGCACAAAAATATCAAAATTTTGTGTTTAAGGCCATTTTTTGACCTCTAAATTCGATCATAGGTGCTTTCTGGCGACGGATTCTGATTCCTTGATGAATTTTACGCAAGGAGCAATGATCTTGACCTTCTGAGTCGAAAACTTAAGAAGCAGGAGGGATTCGCGCAAAAGTTGACACTTTGTTCAAAACCACAAAAAGAAATTTCAGAGAAAATTTCAATTTGCGATATCTCCGGAAGTATTCATATTTCGACCTTAAAAATTTAGGGCCATCTTACCCTTGTGGTAGCTAACATTTGACCACAAAAGGAACGAAATCGGCAGTGGTCACCTACGCGGCCTGCTAATAGGGTATTTTAACGAATCCCTGGCGCAGACGTCCCCCCTCCACTCTGAGACAGCGTCTGCGCATGCGCAGAGGCCGTTTCGGTTCTTACTTTTGTTCTTTGACTTCCGGGCCAGGGATTCGTTAAAATACCCTATTGGGTCTGGAATGCCCCAGTATCTTTTAGAGCGTTGGCGAAAAATCTTTCTGCGTTTTTCATTGTGATGGCAAGTCTTGAAATTTTTTGGGGGTAATCCTAAAGCTGTACAGAAGATATTTTAGTGACAGAATTTTCAAGTTCAACTTCTGTCCTAAGATACAAATTTTCAAGTTTCAACATTTAAAAAATGGGAATTTTTGGCAAATTTTTCAAACTTTATTGTGTTTGTAAAATTAAGGGGGCACACCAGTGAAAATGCAGAGGTTTCGAAAAACGATCATTCTGAGAAAAGTAACCGATGTATTCGATTGATATTTTATTCTTGGCTCAAAATTATGTTAAAGAAAAGGAAAATCAGTATGGGAGAGCGAGGTGGCGATGGCAAGACGGAGCGCCACTGCACTTCATTTTTCAACGACCTTGCTTCACTCCTGCCACGATTCCGCCTCTCTGGATTGAGCTTTGCGCACGGGATTTGAAAATTTCTCAACAGGACACATGTGGCTATGGTCTGAACCACGGGCATGCAAAAAGAATGATTTTGAATTTGTTTTTTCATAAGGCAAAAATAGAAACAATTTTTTTTACCAATTTTTTTGCGCTTTCATGGCTGCAGCTCACGTCCTATTTATGGGATGGCCATTTCCGAGGTTCAGACCATAGACGCAAGTGTAACACACATTTTGCCCCAAAGCGCATTAAATTGTCTTGATTTTGGCGACCGTGAGAGTGGCACAAAGGTACAAAAAAGGTGTTTTGATAAAAAGCCTTTTAAGTGGAAACATAGATTTGACGTGTTTTTTCGGATTATAAATGCGTCTTTTGACGTATTTTAGTTCAGTTTGCACCAAAATGTTCCTCTTTCCAACCTCGTTTGGGTGGTTGAAGGGTTTTGTAATTGAAGTTCAAGTGAAAAACCTAAACGTTAACAATTGGTCAAAAATATGCAAAAATAATTACCTTTTTAGCAACTTTAAAAATGTGCACAAGCCAAAGTAATCGGAATTTCGGGGTGGGGTTTGCGGCATTCGACTCGGGATGAATAGCAGAAAAATAAGATAAAATAAAAGAAGGCAAAAATTTGACGATTTTCACTGGTGTGCCTCCTTAAGTAGGGCTGATATCAAGATTCCTTCACCAAAATTAATCAACATGTCATCAATGAATAGAGTCCATGCAAGACGACTCACGTATGTGTCAACCAGGAACACAGGAAGTCTTTCTACGACAAAACTTTTTGTCAACTGAGCAAAACTGTGAGGTTGAGAGTGCCAACGACAACTGATCTTCATGATATTTCTTTCCAAATGATAAAGAAACTACCCACTTAGCTTAAAGGTGTTCAACCTGTTGAATCTGTAACCTTCTATGCACAGTTTTATCTATAAGCTTTGAAAATACTACTTTTGGCAATTTTGCCCATTTTTTCCACCAGGGTCCCCACTTAAATAACAGTAAGGAAGCGAGCGTCGCTCTCCAGGACAACACTCAAAGCTTGAACAATCTGGGACAATTTTTTTAAGTATTTCATCCATTCTTCACCTTGAAATGAACGGAGGACCATAGATAATAACGAATTAGGAATAAAACTTACCAGGTCCAATATTCATGGGTCACAACACAGACATTCAGAAACAAATTTTATTAGCAGGAACTAGGTCAGATAACAGCAAGCGACTATGGAGGTTAATAGAATCAGAGATCCAGCTGTTACATGGCTGTGATAGTTCACAAAATCTACCCAGTCAGAGGCTCAACGACGACATTTAGAACCAAATTTTATTCACAGCAACTAGGTCAGTTAAAATTAAACGAATATGCAGGTGAGTTATGAAATCAGTTATCGAGCTGCTACATGGCTGGGCAATTTCACTGCAAAGAGGACTGCGAAGAGGACTGCAAAGAGGATGCGCTGCGTAAATCAGGGCGACCTCGTGACTTCAGATGGACAAGGATACAGTGTGGGTCACGGGCCAGGCGGCCGAGCGGCACTGGCTAGGCAGCGGAGCGGGCGCAGCTCGGGCAAGGCGCCACGGCCACCTGGAAGCAGTCCGCAGGGCAGCCCGCCCTCCTCCTGTGGGCGGAGAAGGGAGAATCGAGGCTGGCCGGCCTCAGCCTCAGCTCCGCGTGGCATCCCCACCGGCACCAGCAGCAGGGGCAGTCGTCGGGGATGCCCGGGCAGCGGTCGAAGCGGAGGTGCAGCCGCGGGTTGCGCTGCAGGACGTCCACGACGGCCGGGCCGTGCAGCCACGAGTGCGGGCACGACACCGGAGGCGGCACGTCCAGCGTGGCGAGGCGCGGCGCACTGGCGGGGCTGACGGCGCGCAGAAACGAGTCCGAAGGCGGGTCCTCCAGGTACAGCGTGTGCAAGGACGGGAAGCGCGGCAGGGCAGCGGCCACCAGGTCCAAGAAGGCGGAGGCGGAATACAGCCAGAGCGTCTCCAGGCAGCGGGCCGAGCGCGAGCGCACGAGCGCTTCCAGTGGAGCGGCAGGACTCTCCGTCGGGAAGTGGAACGACACGAATTTCAGCTGCGACGCTTCGCGCAGCAAGTCCAGGGCCCCGCGGGGAAAGGCGTCCTCGCGCGGGGCGGACAGGAACACCGTGTCCAGTGTGGGTGCCGGCAAGAACTGCGACAGGCTGTCCACCGGACTGCAGGCCACGGAGTGCAGCCTGGGCATGGCCTTCAGGAGGGCGACGGGAAGGTCCTCCGTCCCGGAGAGCTCCACTTCTTCGAGGGTGGTTCCATGGGCCGTCAGTAGCGCCTGAGGAAAAGAGTCCACAAGTGCAGAACTTGACGCGTAACAGAACCTGGTCAAGGAGGGATTTCGTAGATCATTCCAGGAGACCGTAGCAGGCGGAGAGCTGGCGCAAACAAGTTCCAGTTCACACAGACTCGACACACTGCAGATAGCTTGGAAAAGCGGAGTAACGGCGTCGCTAGGGGTGTTCCCTACGGACAACCATAGCCGTTTTAGGCCTCCGAGACTGGACACTTTCTCTAGGATGGTCGTGGCGTGCGCAGCGTCGGTCGGAGAGTTCACCAGAAACACCAGCCTTCCAATCACACTCGTGGTCTCCCTCACGAAAGAGGCCAGCTGGGCCAGCGCGTCCAAGTCCACGGAGAGGCCACATGGGACTATTTCTCCAAGGCAGGGCACGACACCGAGGGCATCCGCTAGCACACCCATGTCTGGGCCTCCGTACTTGAGGATGGTAGAGCGCCACAGTTCCGGGCGCAGGCAGAGCTCCCGGAGTCGGGGGGCAACGAGGCGGCAGCTGAGGAGATCCTTTGGCGACAGGTGGGCCAGGATGGACAACAGGGCGTCATCCGGCAAGAGCAGCAGGGCGCCTTCCGGCACGGGCAGCACGGCGCCGTCGTCCGGCACGGGCAGCAGCTGCGGGCAACATGCCGACACTATCAGATTGATCCAAGAAACTTAAGCGCAGCTCTATGCTTCACGGTAAAAACGGTACCTGGTTTTCCCAGGAAGCCTATGGTAAAGACATAGGCCATTTCCAGGGAGTTCCTGGGAAAACCAGGAACCGTCTTTACCGTGTTGAGTCAAGCATAAAGTTACGCTTGAAGACGTTACGCTTGAAATGAAGCGTGGACTGACCCCACACTGAGAATGAAAGTCACCACCATTGCCCTTTCACTGGGTAACGCACGCACCGTTGCCCAAATTTGGGTGACGAGGCCGCGGTGACCAAATTTTGGGCAGTCATGAAATTGTCGCCCAAATTTGGGTAACGTCGTCGGTGACGCCGTAAGGTCCCCGATGACGCTCTTCCGGGGCCATCACGATGAACCAATGTGCACTGGTAAAACTAAAGCGTAGTATTACCCACTGTTTTCAAGCGTAATCAGTTTACGCTTGAACTCAAGCGTAACAGGCTCATCCGCCAAGATTCCCCCTATCTAAATGCATGGGGGAATTTCTAGCCTATGCTTGATTTTAAGCGTAACGTCTTCAAGCGTAACTTTATGCTTGACTCAAGCATAGAGTTACGCTTTAGTTTCACCAGTGTGGCGTTGAGGCCTCCGGTCATCGTGGCCCCGGAAGGACGTCATCGGGAACCTCACGGCGTCGTCGACGGACGGCGTTACCCAAATTTGGGCGACCAAACGCCTGTTACCAAATTTCGGGTGATGAATTTTTCGTCACCATTGGGCAACGAATTCGTTGTCTTAAGTTGCATCACCCATTTAAAGGGTGATGGTGGTGACCAATTCATTCTCAGTGCATGCATTTGGGTAGGGGGAAACTTGGCGGATGAACCTGTAACTTTCAAGCGTAATCTGCACTGTTAAAAATAATCGTAAATTTACGACATTTTGTAGAACAATTATGTCGTTTTTAAACGACACATTTTGTTACGACTCAAGTCGGAAATATACGACTTGAGTCGTAAATTTACGACATATTTGTCGCTAATTTTTATGGCGAGACGTTCCGTTTTGAATCGAATTGAGTCGTAAATTTACAACTTAATCGTAAGTTTCCGAACGATCGTAATTCTCATCTATGGAATATGTCGTGCAGTTATGACTTCAGTCGCACATTTACGAATCTTGTCGTAAATTTGTGTAAAGAATCGCAAATGAACGACACAAATCGTAAGTAAGCGAGCAAAATTGCAACTTTTCATCAACTTTTCGGGGGTTTTAGATTTAAAAACATGAAATCGCGATTACGACATTGTCGTAGAGAAATGATTTTTTAGTCGTTCAGTTACGACGAAGTAGTTTCAGAACGATTTCTGTCGCTATCAAAATTAGCGACGTTTTTGACGCTAATTTACGACAAAATTTCGGACAGTGTGATTACAATTGAAAACAGAGGCTCTAGTTTTACCAGTGTTGTGCCTTAGAATGGTTAACATCATTGAAGCAAATCATTTGATTTAATTCCCGGCAGTTATGAAGAAAATTCAATTGGAAAAAAGATATAACTCAACTTGACCCCTTAAGACCTCAATTTACCGGAAAATGGAAACAACACTGAGGGGTGGAATTCAAAAGATCTTATGTAGGCGTTCCCTCCAAGAGAATCGTGTCTTAAACGCCGGCGAATTTCACTGAGTTTGATCATAATTCGTGATTTAATTCCCTTGAACTGGTAGATGAAAGTTCAAAGAAACCATTAGAGCATGCACATATATAAAGAAACCATTAGAGCATGCACATATATATTCCGCTTACTCTCGTATCCGCCCCAAATGATCGAACTGAGTGAAATTGGCCTGCGTTTCAGGCGGCAATAGCACCATTTGCATCATTTTTTGGTCAAATTTTGACAAAGTTCCTACTGTTACAGAGTCCTTTCTGTTCGTCGTGGGAAAAAACACTTATTATCAATGAAAAGAGGGTTCTACAAGAATGATTTTGAAAACAAAGTGGTTGATCTACTGTCATTTTAGTGGAATGTGCGAAGGGCACAAGACAAAACAACATATTTGCCCAATAATGACAATATTTCACTGCGCGCAGAGCTACTCAGTCCCCGCTATACTCTACCAAAAATGTCCTGTCAATGCCGTTAATTTATTACCAGTTTTCACTGTAGATCAATTCACAGCGTTTACTGTGATATGCTCACGCGATTCACTGTGATCTTGTTCACGGTGTTCACTGTGATCTGGTCTACAGTAAACACTGTGAGTTTGACGCCGCTGAGCACCGAAGTACTGCAAATCAGGCTCCAATTCACGGCGTTTACTGTGGCCAGATCACAGTGAACACTGTAACCGAGATCAGAATGAACGCCGTGAACTAGTTCACAGCAAACGCCGTGAATTGCATAACAGCAAACATAGGTAATAAATTAACGGCGTTGACAGGACATTTTTTGGGGAGTGTAGAAGTTCTTCATCAAAAATTTGTCCACTAGTTTTTCAAACGTGAGCAGTAAACATGACCCTCTAGCTTTGAGAAATAATATCGGGAAGTATAATATAACTGAAACTTCTATGTCGATTGTCTCTGGTGGTCGAAACTTAAGGGCGTTTAAGTACTAGGTAGGAAACTATTACACACCAAATTTCATCCAAATCTACCCACCCATATGTCCACAGCAGGCTGTTTTCATTGGCGTTTAGTAGAAAATCAGGCACGCAAAGTTTTTTGACAGAATGATCTGAAATTTGCTTTGGAGTTACCGAGACCCCTAAACTTTAATGTAACAGAAAGATATTTGAATTTGTTTTTTTTTTTGTTTTGACAGAGCAGACTGAAGAGTTTAAGATGTCAAAAATTTAGTTTTTTCTCTATTTTATACCACTTAGTGCTCAGCGATTAGAGAAAGCGGCCAGCTATTCAAAATATCGCTCTGTTACATTGATACATGGACCACAAAGAACTCCTCAAAGAAGTATGGACACTATAAAACAAAACAGAATGCGTGGCTAGTTGGTGGAGTAGAAAAAATTCCTTCGACACTAGTTGTGAGTGTTGGGTGACCAGCAAAGGAGCATACAATACATCAGTCCATGTTACATGAACCCTTATAAGGGTAATAGAAGAATATTGTACATTAAAATACCAACAAGGGTTCTTAACACAGACCTTCAGGACATACTGTCGGTAATAGAAGAATATTGTACATTAAAATACCAAGAGAATTTAATATATCATTTTAATCAATTTTGGAACAAATTTTCACCCACACCTTGCCTTAAAAAGAAAAGAAGCTTGATATATCAAAGTATTTTGAGCATACATAAGCTTACAAAGAAAATACTTCGTAATTAACGAACTATTTCTTCGCATAAGAAAGTGACTTGGTTTGCATTAAATGCTCAAAATACTTCGTAAGGTCTTAAGCGTGCGCTAAGTCTGACAAAATTGGTCTAAATTTTCAGATTTTTTTAACAGTGAACCTGAACGGGATTTAATCTGAGTCTGGGTCTAAATGGATGTTACTTTCATCATCAACGCCCAAAAACATTTAAAAGAATTTGTAAAAAGTTGAATTTCTAAAACAAAGGTTTGTAATGGACCCCACCGGGGTTTAAACCTGGGTCCAATCTTCTCAGATTTACTCGAAACAAGCACCGCTTTTTCTCGTCACCCCAATTCCGACGATACCTCTACATGCCCTCCTAACCATATCCGTTGCTAGTTGCTACAATGCTCCTCGACCCCATGTAGACCATGATGCACCTGGAGCAGCGCCCCCGGGGCTCGGATTTGCTGATAGTAAATGGAGGGAAAATAACAGGAAAAGTAGCGATATTCATCGGCAACTTTGGCCCGTCCCGTACATTAAGAAACGTACGAATTTCGCCTATGTTTGACCCTGACGGGAATTAAACCTGAGTCTGGGGTTAAAATAAATGTAGTTTTCGTCATCAGCACCCTCAAGGACATCAGAAACAATGCAAAAACTCGAATAAAAAGAATGTTCAAAAATACCCCGCTGGGATTTGAACCCGGGTCCGAACTTCTCCGATTCGCTCGAAACTGGCACCATTGGTTTTTTCTCGTCGCCCCGATTCCAAAAATACCCCTACATGCCCTTCTAGCTGCATCCGTTGCCGAGATCCTCCTCGACCCCATGTAGACCATGATGCACCTGCAGCAGCGCCCCCGGGGCTCGGATCGGATTTGCTGCCACCGGGCGGTTCTAAGGGTCACCCAAGGAGGCTGCATACCAAATTTGGTCAAGATCAGACCACGGGAAGTCCTCGGACGGACGAACGGACGAACGGACGGACGGACGCACAGCAGGCATCATACTATATGCCCGTCCCTCCGTCATTTTTTTAAAAAAAAAATGAACGGGACGGGCCAAAAAGAGGGGCCGCATTGACTCACCGGTTGATCCATATAGGAGCTGGAGCACAGGCACTGCGCACTGAACAGCAGCCCACCGACGACGATACCGAGATACTCGCACTAGAGACTGCTCGCAGTCCAAGACCGTCAGGCACAGCGTCCCTCTCTGCGTCGGACTTTCAACTCAGTGCAGCTGCAACCAACAATAAAACAGAAGGTGAAGAAAACTCAACGAACTTAATCAAGTCTTTCAAATGCACTGTAGAAAGCCTTCTCGATTGTCTTCATTCATAAACCAAATTAGTGGTCATCGTACAGAACAGCGTTTCTTTAAATTATTTCTTTTCGAATAGACTTCCCTTCGCGTGACTCATGCCCTCAACGTCCGTGAGGTAGCAGTTCATGAAGACTTTTGGGGGGTCAGAGCTAAACTCTGCTCAAATGGTTCAATGATACGTTTTACAAACATAAGACAACAAAAGCCGCGTCGACGAAAAAGAGAAACCGCAAACCGAAACCGGCAGCAGTTACTTCAGCTATCATTAGAGCAGGCCGAAGTTTTTCAAGGCTGTAATAGGGTAACTTACTTAGGGGAAAACCGAGACCGGAAGTCAGCGGCAGAATGGGAAAAACAAAACAGCATCGCGCGGCCCTACTGAGCGGTGGAGGGGGTCGAAATCAGCGCGGCGGAGTGGGGGATGAAGGCGTTGCACGCACGCTGCCCCCACTCTGCCCATCCCGGCCCCCAGCCGCCCCCACCACCGCTCAGCACGGCCTCGGGACACTCTTTGGTTGCTCCCGTTCTATCGTTGACTTCCGGTCTGGACTTCCTCCGAAGTACCCTATAGTGTAATGCCAAAGCGATAATACAGGGCGTCTAGCGCTACCGGAATTTCAAATTTCCGGGTATTTCCCGGGGCTTTTAAGTCCGAAATCCTGATGAAGAATTTTCCAGGAAGTTCTGTATTTTGGTGGAGGCTTTTTCTTGCAGTGCGTGCGCGTCATCATGGTAGTCACACGGCACGAAGTCACGCCGATAGATTTACAGTAGATGAGTGGCAATAGTCTGCCGAAGGCAGGCCAGCGCCGCAGGCCAAGGTAGTTAGTTGAAACGCCAGGCGTGGATTGTCGGAACTGGCGCAGCATCGCGAAGTCTGATACTAGCCACTATCTACTGTCTGGCGTACACCTGCCTAGATAGACAATGTTTAAATTTCCTGAATGAAAAGCGAAATTCCCAGCCTTAACCGGCATACAGGACATGAGCCCCGTCCCGTTTGAGCCCCGATGGTCTGAGCCCCGGTTGAGCCCCGACCCAAGCCCCAATTTTCAGAGCCCGGATTGAGCCCCGTTTAAGCCCCATTTGAGCCCTGCGACCTGAAATCACGCAATTTAGCATGATTTATTGCCACGGGGCTCAAGTGGGGCTCAAACGGGGCTCAATCCGGGCTCTGAAAATTGGGGCTTGAGTCGGGGCTTAAGTCGGGCTCAACCCGGGCTCAGGTTGGGGCTTGTTCTTTGATCGTCGACGACGACTAGGACACCCTTAACAAGATAGGGAGTTATCCGTCCTGCGTAACGCTGCGGTACGTGGGAGGAGGGCGGGGAGTCCGAGCCAACGTAACGTAACGTTTCGGGAACATGATAGCACTCTTCAGAAGAACAGACCGTACTACTTCGAAGAAGCACTGATACAGAAGTGGTGAAGAAATCCAGAAGTACGAAGGCCGTAGTTGTATAAAGATGATCCTCAGCAGACGCGGCAGAACGGCGACGCAGACGCTCAACCTCCCAAGTTCCGCACTCTAATCCTCTTGCTTTCTGCGTAGCAAATGAGCGTTTCTCAACAGTACGCGAAACAGTAGCGTAGGTCAAAATTCTACTAATTTCAAGTCCATGCAACGACTGTATGCGCTGTGATGATAATGTCATAATTAATGAGGGATGAGATTGCCATTATTTGAAAATGATTAAAATATCACCCACGATTGTTATGAAGCGACAACAAACTTTCAGAGCGCTCAGCCAATTTCGTACCCAGCTAATTTAACCGTTGGTGGTCAACTCCAGCCTCTATGGTGAGTGCACTGTTGCGTCTGCATGTAAATTTCATCACGTTCGTTAGGGGCTTCACATCCGTAGCTTGGACGGGTTGGGGTTCTTAGGAGGACAAGGCGAGGGGGTAACCACTCGCGTAATACCCTGTGCACAAAAACCGTGTATTACGCGTATTACACGTGGTCGTAATACCATTTCTGGCACAAATGTGCCATATTTTGCCATGTTTAGGCCGTAACACACGTGTAATACCCCCGTATTACAGCGTAATACCGAGTAGTCTGTACACGATTTCTTTTAGTGTTTACCCCCTCGGGACAAGGCCCACGACAGCAGCTTTCGCCATTCCGCTGCGAATCGGGCATCATAATCAAATCGAACGTGGCTAAATTCACATTCCGTCGAATATGACGTCATATTGGTTGAATTATTGCAGTGTGCGCGAACCTGCTGGAAACAAACACAGCGCCATGATGAGCTTCCGCCACGAGAAATGCGATTAGACTAATGGCGTCGGTGCTGTACGGTTCATTACCGCGCGGCGGCTTGCAGGACTTACTTACACTATGGACAGCCCGCTGGAACATGCCTCGACTCGTCAATGCCATCCTACTCGTTGCGCTCTCATTGCTTCTTTCGTCTCGTTCGGGATTCAATGATGTAAGCTCTGCCCACCTAAAAGTTATTTGCCATTCACTGTCAAATTTTTACTGCCAAATGCAGTGTCTAAACGGAGGTTTCGATCGATCCAATTGGGAACTGCGGCAAGTCGGTCCGAATTCTCGCCGGGTTTTGAAAAGCGGGCCCAAGCTCACACGACCCCTGGCTTAGATTGATGTTTGGTTACAGTGCACAGTGGTTTAAAATGCGATTTTCGGGGGAATAAGTCCTAGCAAGCGTCCCGTGCGACCAAATGCTACCAGAATTGAACTGAATCATCGGTAGGCAATAGGTAAAGACCAGTTCAAAGGAAAAGGTGGTCCGATATAAATTGGAGTAATAATTCTAAAATAAAGAGAAAAATAGCAAAATTAGAAGAAAACTGGCAAAATTGACAAAAAGTGCAAAACTAAAAAATGATCAAAATACTTAGTTTTAACTTCTGAGCCGCATTAAATCATTTAGTTATGAAGAAAAACAAAATATTTGAAAAGAAAAACAATCCCACTAATGTTTTTTTCATTTTGAGTGGTGTACATCAGAAGCGAATAGCCCCAAAACTAGTCAATTTGGCACGTTTTTGTAGTGTTGATCCCCTTGCGTTTCGTGATGCGGACGTATGCGGGAAAGTTATCGTCAGGACATGTTAATATACATGTAAGGGAAGCGCCTCGTACCAATAACTCAGCTACATACGCTCACATAGATGACCAAAACTCAAAAAGTATGTTTTTTAAGGTTTTGAACTCATTTATAGCAAAAAAACGCAACCGTGGGCCCAAGCGCTAACGGAATGTTGTTCTATATGCTGCTTTCCTTTGTCTAGTGATGACACTAAGAGAAAAAGACGCCAGCTTACAAGTAGCATCGCCCTACCGAAAAAAATGGCGGTCGGAAAAATTGAAGAAAATTAGGTGAAATTACCTAAAATACAAAATACTAGAATCAAACCTTTCCCCGTCGCTCCCGGCTCAATTTAAAAATCTGCGAAGGTTATTTCACGTTATATTGGAGTATTAATGTCCGTTTCCACCCCCCAGCATGCCTCCAGGACGGTTTTGAAAAATCGACTTATTCCCCCTAAAACAGCATTTTAAACCACTGTGCAGTGCACTGAGCCCTAACGCGGTCAACTCCGCTTGAGCGGTGCGGACAGTGACGGGTCTCCGCTCCACGCTTGAGCTAAGCTCAGATCCATTTCATGCTGGTTTAATGGCACTTCCTTGACCGCACTGAGAAAACCTTACAAACTATTTTGGGCCTTACAAAGAAAAGTAGTTTGCATAACAAAGTATTTTGAGCATACGTAAGCTTTCTAAGAAAATACTTCGTAATTTACAAACTATTTCTTCGTATAACAAAGTATTTTAGTTTGTTATATGTATGCTCAAAATACTTCGTAAGGTTTTAAGAGTGCGCATCAGTTGGTGCGCGGTAGACCGCGTTGGTTTCGCAAGTGTGGGTTCTAGTTTTAAATTTATTTTTGAACACTGGGACAGGTCAACAAGTGGCATCAGAAGCTAGTTCAAATATCATATGTGCGCTTTCCTGCACTGTCAAAACAAAGGCATGAAGCCCACACACTTAGTGTCATGGGACTTTTTTTGTCCCACGGTTTATGCAATTTTAAGCACATCCGACGCTGATACAATTTGGTTCCCGTCTGGCGACACATTTTGTCCGACGCCTGCTGCAAATTGTACTTTCACTAGGCAATTTATCCCGCCTGGCGGACACAAAATTGCATCACCACCGGATGTACTTAAAATTGCATCATTCATGGGACAAAAAATGTCCCATGACATTTAGTGTGTACGCCCGGGTATGAACGGTCTTTCACGCCCTTTCAAAAACGTAAATCGTTCACGCTCTGTAAGCTAGGGGTCCATCACCCAGGTAATCCTGTGCACACTTCGTTCAAAAATTACTGGAAATCACATGCCAAAACTGGACATTTTCTCTGTATTTTTTTTCTGATGATAAGGCAAAAACGCTCTGAACTGGCCCAAACTTAAAGAGTTCTTAAAGAATTTTCTCGGGTAAACACTATCAGTATTCAAGTGTAACTTTCAAAAGGAGTTCTAGACCCCTCGCCTGTAAGGTCATATAATGCCTTTCTTTCACTAGTGTGCTCATATTGTGTATCCATCTCTTGTCAGGTGTGTGCGTCAAGGCAGAAACCCCAATCTCGGATCATATTCCAGCTTTTGTCTGTAGACAACTGCTCGGGCAAACCCGGTCACTTTGAAATAAAGAACTCATCGGCTGTCAGAACGAGCAAGGGAGACAATTTAATCAACTGTGCAATGGAAAATTATGGAGAAGCCAAGCTTTTATCGCGGGTAAGTCGTTCTCGGTGAAGTGCATATGGGGCTCACTTCAGACGTTTAAGTTTTGAATGTACACTGCCAATCCAAGTGTGAGACAGTATCACACTTGTAGGTGTGAGACAATTTGTCTCACGCTTTATGTGTGAGCCGCGCTTGTCTCACGCTTGCAAGTGTGAGACACGGTTTGTCTTACACTTGCAGGCGTGGGACCCGTGGCATTGAACCACAGAGCTAGTATAGGCAGCAAGTGTGGGACAAACCGTGTCTCCTACTTGGAAGTGTGAGACAAACTGTCCCACACCTACAGGTGTGAGACTGTCTCACACTTGGATTGGCAGTGTAGCAAAAATAATTTATTGGCCCAGTGGGGTTGAAAAGTCTTTCCTGTCTGTCTGTCTGTGTGTCCGCAACTACTCCTCCTGAACGGCTCGGCCGATCTCAATGAGATTTTGAACACTTTTTGGGTATATCATTGGCTCGGCACTCGCGAAATTTCACTTTTCTAGCTAAATTGGTTCAGTTTTTATAGCCGAAAAACACCTTAAAAAACGGCGAAAAATCGGAGCCCCCAGCACGCAACAAATTAGACGTAACCGACGACGGAGAAGCTATTACCTGCCGAAGGCAGGCTAGCGCCGCAGGCCAAGGTAGGTACGCCAGGCGTGGATTGGAGAAACAGGCAGCGAGATATCGCGAAGCCTGTTACGACAAGACGCGGTCTGGCGTAAACCTACCTTGTTCTAGGAACGTGACATCACGTTCAAACGAATGTGACAAAGTGTCACGGTTGTTTGAGCATTGTGTAACGTTCGTTTCGATGTGAATCGGCCATAAATTAACTTATTCACATTCAAACGAATGTGACACAATGCTCTAACGAACGTGACACAATGCTCTAACGAACGTGACATTTTGTCACATTCGTTTGAACGTGATGTCACGTTCCTGGAATGAGTGTGTCACTTTCTTCGCAGTTGGACATCAGCATTACGGCCTGCCGAGACGGCATCTCTCACAACACGTGCGAGAGTTTTAGTGCGTGGAAGTTCCCAGCGGGCGTGTGCACTCTGGCAACGTCAGACAACACCCCATGGGCATCGGTCATCAAGGCGATTCGGCCTCCATTCCGATGTCCCTTTAAGGCAGTAAGTCCCAATGACCGTTAATTTAAAAAGTTGAATCAGCAAAATATTTATTGCACGCTCTGCAAACTAAAGTGTGTATATACAGTGCACTCATATTTGCAGCATGCTTCCAAGCAGACTCTTGTTACAGGATCTTCCAAGCACACACTGTAAAAGTATGTGCCTGGCATGTAGGCGCTAAATATGAGTGTGCCTGTTAGTCGCTGTTAGTACACGCTTCAGTATACATGCCTGAAACCTTCCGAAGTATTTTGAGCTTACATGATACAAACCAATTTACTTTGTTATACGAAGAAATAGTTCGTAAATTACGAAGTAGTTGATCCATGAAGCGGAAAAAGGGAATAACTTAATTTTCATCATGTTTCAGGAGCAACAAAGAACTGTTTGCAGGGTGAACTAAATCAAATCAGATGAATTATGCAATTTCATTTTTGTCTAAAAAGCCTTTAACATAACTTTGAAAATTTTCAAAAGTGGAACATTGCTCTGTAGACGGTTTCTTTGATTTAAATCTTCACGAATGGACTACGGAACCATGTTTACTTAGTTCTCCCGAACGAGGTAGAATTTCAATTCTAGTGAAGCTGAGGTCTGCATAGAGTCTATATTACTGTGGCACATTTTTTAAGTTACTTCTTTTTTTTTCTAGTTAGGGAGGCGTTAAAGTAGTACATCAGTTACAAAAAAAGTATTAAAAAAGTTCCCCATTTGATCCATATCGATAGAAAATCATGCGCTGAAGTCGAGGGGGGGCTCACTGACGAAAATCATTGTACACGCCAAAAAAAATCAAAATTCTAATCAAAAAAAATCATGAAAAATCAAAAAATCAAAAAAAATCAAAATCATTGAAGAAAATCAAAATCAATCAAAACTTTGTAAAAAAGTCAAAAAATGATTTAAAAAAATCAAAAAATAAAAAAAAATCAAAAATAATCACAAAAAAATCAAAAATAATCAGAGGAAATGAAAAGGAATGAGCAACCGATACACAAGACTTCAAAACATAAGCGAGTTCGGTTACAGAATAACTAGCTTAGCGCGACACCTAGCATCATAGATTTCAAAGGGGTATCCCCAACTGTCCACCAATCCAACTTCCCCCCAAGACAAACTATCCACCAATAAATCTGTCCCCCATTTAAAACGGATTATTTGACAATTTATTTAATTTTTGGTTCCTCCATTTAAAACTAAATAATGAGAATGAAAAATGCAAAATAAATGAGCTGAGCTCACTACTTTCCGTGTAAGTTGCCCTAAATAATTTTTAAAAATTATCAAATAATTATAAATAATTTCTAAAAATTATTTTTAAAACGTGGGGGCATAAATATGCTGCCGTAATGTCACTGTGGACACTATGAAAAATTTCCAAGGCTTAAAACCAGGTGACAGGCTGCCTCTAAGCTAGAGAGCCATCTAGGCTCTGTACTCTTGGCCGAAAGGTTCCGTCACTATGAAAAAAGTGCGCAACCAGTCCCAGGCAGACCGCGCAGTCACGGTTGCGGTGAGCTTGGCGTACTCCAGGTTGCGAGGCCCTTGAGTCGTTCAAGCACGCCGAATAGGCCGCGCCGCAGGTAGCGTACGGTTGAGGCGTGCTTGGCGGCCTCCAGGTTGTGAGGCCTTTGAGTGGCACTTGGCACTAGCACGCCGCCTAGGCCGCGCCGCAGCCATCGAGTCCTACAAGTGCCCCCGTCATTCGTGCGTCACGCAGCCTCGCCACCAGGGCGACGACGTGCTTGGCCGCCGGCATGCAGAGCCCTTCAGTCGCGCATGACGCCGCCTGGGCCGCGTGTCGTTGAGGCGTGCTTGGCGTCCTCCAGGTTGTTGGGCCCTTGAATCACGCTAGCACGTCGCCTAGGCCGCGCCGCAGCCAGCGTGTCCTCCAGGCGCGACGCCACCACCGTTGAGGCGCGCTCTTGTCCTCTGCCAGGATGTTCAGCCTTTGAGTCACACAAGCACGCTGCCTAGGGCGGCTCCGGGCCGGGCACTCAAAGCGGTGGAAGGGTCGATTGTCGTCGCAGGGCCGTCACAAGGTCCCTGAAGAGCAGAAGACAGCGTGTCGGACTTCCCCGTGCCGGCTCCATCTCCGCTAGGGAGATCGGTCATGGTGCGACGCCGAGGGGGAAACGACTGAGAAACTTTGTGTACATCGGATAGGGATAACCCGGGATAACCCGCGGCTTACCTCCGGACTACATCGAAAAATTTCCAGGATAACCATTGGATTACGCCAGATTACCCCGGATTACTTCAAAATTTTTATTTATCCGGATAACGGATTACCAATTTGCTGTACACCGGACCGGATAACTGAAGTCGTTTCCGCATTGTGCGACGCAGGGGCGCAACCACAATTCTCGGTGCGATTTTCTGAGTTCAGCACCATCGCCACCCCGCCACCCTCGCGGCCTTGGCACCTGGCGGCCTCGGCCGAGATGCGCGCGACGACGCGCAGCAGCAGCCGGGGCCGGCTGCACCCGCTAGTGCCTATCGGCACTCCGTCTCTCTCGCACTCGCGGGACATTCCATGTGGGGGGTGTGAGGGAGATGGAGTGACGACGCACAGGGGGTGCAGGGGTTCCCGACGAGTTGCAAGTTCTTTTGAAAACATTTATTGCTGAGTCTTCTTCCTTTTCCCCTGCTCACTGTTGAAGACCCAATAAAATATTCTATCTTTTCTGTTTCAAAATTCATGTTTCATTTTCATTTCTTCTAGTTGTGACACTCTTTCTGTACTACCCTAAAGGCAGGAACGTGGACTCACGTACGTACATCCCATGGATGCATTTTTAATACATTACAAAACATTCCAGGTTCAGTAGAAACTAGGCAATAAGAAAGCACGCCTCAACAGTGGTGGCGTCGCGCACGGAGGACAGGCTAGGCTGGCTGCGGCGCGTCCGCGGCGGCGTGCTGCGCGACTGAAGGTTATGCATGCCGGCGGAGGCCAAGAACGCCGTCACCCAGGTGGTGAGGCTGAATGCCGCACGAATGGCAGGGACGCTTGGAGGACACGCTGGCTGCGGCGCGGCCTTGGCGGCGTGCTAGTGCCATTCAAAGGCCTCACAACCTGGAGGACGCCAAGCACGCCTCAACCGTACGCTACCTGCGGCACGGCCTATTCGGCGTGCTTGAACGACTCAAGGGCCTCACAACCTGGAGTACGCCAAGCTCACCGCAACCGTAACTGCGCGGTCTGCCTGGGACTAGTTGCGCACTCTTTCATAGTGACGGAACCTTTCGGCCAAGAGTACAGAGCCTAGATGGCTCTCTAGCTTAGAGGCTGCCTGTCACCTGGTTTTAAGCATGCGAAATTTTTCATAGTGTCCACAATGACGTCAATGCAGCATATTTCTGCCCCCACGTTTTTAAAATATTTTTTAGTATTTTTTTTTAATTGTTTGATAATTTTTAAGAATTATTTGGGTCAACTTCTATCAAAACTTTACTCCTCTGACAGTTTTTTCTATTTCTTTGCCTATAATTTATTAAAAATTAGGTGATACTATATATATTTTATATATAATATATGTTTTATAATTTTATCTTAGGGGGGACACAATAATACGGGGGACGGAAAAAATGGTGGACAGATATAGCCATCCCATTTCAAATGGTTTGAAATTTCGCGCCAACAACTGCCGTATGTTGGTACGACTGCCGGTAATTTGGGCCTCTGCAGGACATAAAATTCAAAAAAAATCAAAAAAAAATCAAAAAATCAAAATTAAAATCAAAAAGAATCAAAAAAATAGGCAAAAATCCTTTAAAATAAATTTTTCGGGATAAATCATTGAAAATAAAAAAAAATCAACAAAGTTAAGAAAAATGAAAAAAAATTCCGACAGTCAATGGCCGTCAAATCTTTGTACGTTTGAGACCCCAGTGAGCCCCCCCTCGGCTGAAGTCAATGTTACCAAACTAAATGCTCCTTCCTGAACTCGTTCCTGAGATAAATGCAGTCAAAGTTGGGATTTTTAATATGGGTCTTACGGGGAATGGGTCTAAAAAACATGCTAACGTTTACTTTTGGCACATAAGGAGTAATAAGAAGGCAATGAAAAACTATAGTTAGATAAAAGACACTACAATGAATCAAAATCCTTCCAGAAAAACGGGGGTCCCTGTCCATAGATGAGAACTACAGAACAAAGAATGTCCAAAAAATGCCCTCTTTTGGGTCAAAACGCGACTTAGGGCGTTTTTATAGTTGAATTGGTCAAAACCCTGTAGGGTTACATCAAAATTGCATATAACTTAAAATAGAGTTTGGAGCTTTATCTGTAACTTGATGCAAAGCGCAGAGCATTACGACAAATTTTAATTTCAAAAATTTTTGGCGGGAAACCCTAGCTGATGTACTACTTTAAGTTGACTTGATTTTTTTTGCATTACATTCATAAAGACACAACTTGAGTTCTCTCCTTTTGCCATTTTGTGCAACGGAGTCATGTGGGCTTTGGTTGAGTTACCTCCATTTTCCGATGAAATTTAGATCGTACAGAGGGTCAAGTTGAGTTATACCCATTTTTCATGTGGATTTTCTCCTTAACTGTTGGTCCAATTAATTTGGTGTAAAGATGCAAACCTTCCTGGGGCCCAATAATAACATAAAGACTCATTTGGATATATGTCGAATTGTTTCCTTCTTCCGCTTCCTGTATCATTTTCTGTGTAAGCATATGTTTGCTCAAAATACTTTGTCATAGCAAGGCCATTGTAAGGCCTAAAGTAGTTTGTAAGGTTTTCTCAGTGCAATCGATCAGTCCTATCCAAAAACATAGGCCGGTTTAAGTGTACTTCGCAGGTACTTTCGGCATGAACTTGCAGGCACACGTTATTTTAGCGTGTGCTTGGAAGTATGCTGTAACTAAGAGTGTGCTTAGAGGCATGCTGTAAATAAGGGATATAAATACTTCAGGTTGCAGAGCGATTGGAAAGATCCACACAAAAGCACAAATTTCCCACCCCTACGTGGCCTAACGCCTAAACCTATTCCGCCCTTGGATTGGCACTTTGAAAATTTTAGCTGTCACTGGATGTCAATTTGAAGACTACTTTTCCTTTCATGAATGCCATTAAAACTTTGACACAGTTGTCACGCCCATGCAACTCGACCGAGGGGGTAAGCACTCGCGTAAAAGTCGGTTCACTCTATCTGTAATAGCACGCGTAATATTACGCGTACTGGTCGCGTAATAGCCGAAACTGTCAAAATTTTATCAATTTTGGTGTGTTTCAGGCCGTTTTTAGGTAAATTCCGATTAATTTGTGGCGTAATAGAGCGTAATAGTCGGTACACAGGTTCAGAGAGCGCATACCCCCTCGAACTAGACGCATTATTAAAAGGGCCATCAACTTGTGATGAAACTGTTATCAACTTTCTTGTCATAAAGTGACAACAAATTTTTACGGTGTAAGGCCTTAATAACTTTTTACTGCGGTGCTTTGTCATATAAATAATACTCATGCTATTATTTCTTCTACAGGGAAAATACACTCTAGCAAATGGCACGGTTAACGTAGATGCGATTATCAGGATTGCGGGAAGCCAGATAGATTTGCTCATGAACAGAATATGGGTGCCTGAACTACGAGTGTACAACGAGAAACAAGATTTGCACATTTGTTTCAAAGTCAGCTGTTCCTTCGCCCGTTCCAGGATTCAATGAGATTCATGGCATCACCCTAACAGTGTTCCGGATAAGGTTTAAGACAAGACCGCCCACGCCCACCCGATCCGGAGCACTTTCAGCTGATTCTCCGCTACACTAAATGTGCACTTTTAAGCTCATCCGGCGGTGATACGTACAATATAGTATCCGCCAGGTGGGACGAATTGTCTGGTGAGAGTCCAATTGGCATCGGTCGTCGGACAAAATGTGTCGCCAGGCGAGCTCAAAATTGTATCACCGTCGGATGTGCTTAAAATTGCATCATCCATAGGACAAAAAAAAAGTATCATAACATAAAGCGTGTAGTTTCTGCCAAGACGCAAGCTGTTGTGTATATTACAACTTAAATGATTCTGGCAAAGGTTCCAGAGTGCCAAAGTTAATGCCTGATTGCTAGTGCTCGACTGCAATTGCACAACGTGTACATTTCCGAAAATTATACTTAGATATCGGTGATACAGTATGCTCGTGTTGCGTGCCTTGCCTTCCCAAACCCCCGTGGGTGTGAATTTGGTATGTGGGTCATTTCACACCAAATCGTCGGTGTCCAGACCGAAACGTTCCCCGAACCCGACGATTTTTTCAGCGGTTGTGAGGGGCCGTCCTTAAAATACGTAAAGCACGCAGGAAAAGATGGGGGGGGGCTTCCGTCACGGTGCGTTTCATAGGGGGGGGGGGTGTTCATGGGGTTCGACCGCGACTCGGCATGAAACGCAAGAGCGATGAAAATAGGCCTATACAGTGTAGGTGCATCTATACATTAATGCGTGAAATTGCGGTTTCCTCGTACGTCTTGACAGTTTCTACGCGTTTTTAACTTCATAGCAATTCGTTACGTAACGCATCGGTGGAGGGGTGCGAGGCATCGTCACGCCGCGTTTCATGGGGGAGAGGGGGCGTCAAAAATGCACCCAAAAAGCGTAAAGTACTTTATGGACGGTCCCTTAGTCCTATAGGACTATAAAAAAACCCACACTTATTTCCCCGAAAAGTGTTCAGGGGTCTGAAATATCGCAATTTAAAAATTTTCTCTAAAAAAGTGTTTTTCCTGACAACTTGCGAATATCTTTCCAAAGTGTTCGTCGAAGAGCAAAGGTGAGTATACCGTTGGAAAGAGGATGAAAAATAAATAAAGAGACATGTCCGAAAAATGTGCAACAATTTTTCATTGGCTGAGCGATGGCGAAGCCTGTTACCCCAGGGACTGGAAATATTTTCCTGTCTGTCTGTGTGAGTGTGCGTGTGTACACTACTACTCCTGCACGGTTGAGCCGATTCGGCTGAGATTTTGCAGGATCATTGGGCATGTCCTTGGCTCGCCATATACGAAAATGCAGCTTTCTATCTCAATCCATGTGGTCAGTACAGCCAAAAATCATATTAAAAACGCGGCTAAAAATTAACTTTTTGCTGACAAATGTTTTTATGTTAAGTTTTACATCATTTCATATGTTTTGGAGGGTGCTGGTAATGAAAATGGGATTCAATTCGACCTCCGGCCTAGGTTTAAGTCCTAAAGAGACAAAAGTTAGCCAGAATTTTCAAAAGTGCCACGCAGTGTCAGCGTCAGCGTCGTCGCCCCGTACTTCAAATGGGGGTAGCATAAAAGTAGTCAGACCAGCCTAAGGACCCCCTTTTGGTGACCGTTGAAACCAGGGCCCTGTAACTCTCGGGGCTAAAAAATATGGCGGTAAAACGCAACGGGGAACCCAGTCGTACCAATTACAACTTTTTAAAATTATTTAACTATCAAAGGAGGCATCCATTGGAGCCAATAATATCATATATTGGTTTGATAATTCTGCCTCTTCATGGGACTATACTTCAATCATTTTTTAAAGAACCAGTTTTTGATATTGAAAATCGAAGTTGGTATGAAATTGATCCCCAAGGAGGTTCCCCACCTCCTGTCCCAAGTGCCAGAGTTGCAGGGGCCTGGTTAAAACTGCCCCCTCAACCGCGAAAGTCCTCCCGCACCAGCCTCCCCCCCCCCCCGGTTTGACTGATACAGGCCACTGTCTGGCGTACACCTACCTTGTAATTTTTAGTCAATTCCTCAAATTGTTTCAAAATGTGTAGTACCTCGTAATACCTGAACCAAATTGAATGGGGTTTGACTTAAAATTTACTTTCATATCTTCCCTAAACAAAAAGACTAACCACAGAAAGAATTATTTTAGGTTTGGGAGTGCGAAAGATTTTTGTGGACCTCCGCAGACCCACTTTGGACCTAAACATACACGCGCGCACCCCAGTGCTCTGCTGCTGGGATCTGGGTTGGTTCGCCGAGATGTGGGAATTTGAGGCACGGGATTTCCAAGATTTTAATGTGAGGCTTTTCGGATGAAATTTTGCAGGCTCATTCAAGATGGCTCTAGAATGGTTCCCAAAAAATATCAAAGCTTAATTCGTTCCAGTTTTGTTTCAAATGGCTTAAATGTTGAAAGCGTACTTTGGGTCGACGTTTGTTACACGCGCGTCGACGTTTGTTACATTTGCGTCGACGTTTGTTACACGCGCGTCGACGTTCGTTACATTAAAGTGGTTTGGGTGGAATTTCAAAGTGGACAAAACTGACATCTATTTATAGAAATCGATTCGTCTGATCAGGACAAACAAAAAATCCTAACATATGTAATAGGCTTGGATGCGAAATAAACAAGAATTTAAGCTTCAAAAGTGCAGTAACAGGCGTCGACGCCGGGGTCCTGGCTGATTACATCCGATTACATCATTACACTTTATAAAAACCATCTATTTCGCAAGGAAATACCAAATTTGCTTGTACGTAACAGACGCTGTATGGTGTAAATAGGTCAAATGAAGCGGCAAACATGACCTTGTCCCAGTATTTGAAAATGTTTATCCGGGGGAGGTCGAAATTTCGCGTTGGCGATTACAGGTTTATGATAGCGAGTTACGGCAAAGCGACCTATTATCCTTGTTTTGAACCTACCATACTCCTGTAGAAGTATTTCCAACGTTGCAGTTTTGTTTAATATCAATTTCGAAGCCGATTAGGATTGGCGCTTGGTTCGGTGCAGGCACAAAACACGCTTGGAGCCGCGAAATACAAATGCCGGTAGCAAGTGACGCAATTCGCGGACAAAACTTTTCTTCCACTTTACGAACGAACGAATCGACTCAAGGTTTCGGGACTTAGGTTAAAATGTAGACTAAAGTGTCCACTCTCGAAAACACACGAAACTTGGGGTGTTTTAACGGCGTTATAAGGAATTAGACTTCACATTGTGTTTCAATCGGGGATTCGGACACCGACAAAACGGCCATTTTTGTACCTTTCCGGCGCTATATGTGGTACAAGAAGTCAAAAATTTTGACTGAAAACATGTACATGCCTTTCTCTAAAGGTGTTTTGTTGTTACATAAGGGGTATTTGCTGATAGGAAGTCCGTGCAAGTGGTAATTGAGCTAAACATCTTTGATTTTAAAATTTCCACATTTTGACGAACCAACCCATCTAGGCTTTGGTGTTTGAGGTTCTGCCATCAGATGACACTCAAATGAAGTTTCCCTCGCCCTGATTGCCTTCTCTATTAGAGCAGCCTGGATGACAACCGAACGATGTACCGAACGATCGTACACGATGGGTTGCCTAATCGGACACCGGCAGGCGTTCACTTACATCTCGACGAGGCTTGGCTTGTAAAAACGACCGACTACCGGTTTGGGTGGGTCTGAAATCCAACTTCCAGCATACCATAGAATAGCTTAGCACAAGGTAGGTGTACGCCAGACCGTGTCTTGTCGTAACAGGCTTCGCGATGCTGCGTCAGTTTCGACAATTAACGCCTGGCGTATACACCTACCTTGGCTGCGGCGCTACCCTGCCTTCGGCAGGCTGCAGTCCTAGACACACCGTAGATATAGGCGTGATCCCCTCTTAAATTAGCATTTGGTCATCAAAATCTACTCAATTGGAACTTAACTTTGGGTCGGGGATCCGGCTGGGTTCTATTTTCTTCAACAGCAGCATCAAAAACATAGGAAACGTCATGAACCTTGTCAAGTTGAAAAAACTTGGAAAGTTGTCTTTTTTCTGCCGTTCTTTAAGTGTTTTTTGACTAGTATGACCGAATGGATTGAGATAGAAAGCTGAATTTTGGTGTGTGGCGAGCCAAGGAAATACTTAATGACCCTGCAAAATCTCAGCCGAATCGGCCGAGCCGTTCAGGAGCAGTAGTGTACGTACACACACACACGCACTTACACACACACTGTCAGACAGGAAACAATTTTCAACCCCACTGGAGTAACAGGCTTCCCTATCGCTCAGCCAATGAAATTGACTAAACATATGTTATGAAAATCAGACAAAAGGAATATTTACGTACCCCGAAGGAAACACATTCAATACATGTTAAATCACTTCTGCTTCTCGTCTGCTGCTTGTTCATCTTTTGCAAATCTTTTAACTTTCTGGTCCTTTTTAAGGAAGCTCGTACGTTTCAAAATGGTCAAAAAATTGGTTTCCGGGTTCCGATGCCATGCGAAAAGGCACTCGTTCTCTTCTCTTGTTCTCCATCTGATTTGGTGAGCTTCCTCTCAGCAGAGCCAGTACCTTTCTCTTTTTAGCAGATGATTGTTAAATCAGCTAGCTTTGACTCTCGATCGCAGCCAACAGTGTTGCAATCAGACGTGTACCAAAGCAAGTGCAAATGCAGCAATAGCACATAGCAGTTAAACAGTTGTAGCGAGAAGTACGTAGCAGTTGTAGCAGAGGCAGTGGCATCGGATACCCAACCCGACAGCGATAAGCAGCGCTCAGCAGCCGCCTCGGTCCTCAGCCCCAAACATGGTGAAACCAAAATTTCACTCATTTTGTCGATTTGGACTTAATTGCCAAACCCACCTCCACGGACAAATTGTCAAGCTCACGCAATCTCTTAACTATCACTTACATACCTCCCAATCTCTCACAATGTTTTACGCATTGTTCACACAATTTTTGTGCGAACTGAAACAATATTTCTCTGCAAGTGAAAAATAAGAAAACTCAAAATAAATAAATCAACGTAAGGGGTACATTTAGTCATAAAAATGTCTTCCTAGTGCCTCGGACAAAACGCCGGGTTACCCCCCAAACGCTGTATTTCAGAAGACGTCAAACTTTTTTCTTTAGTTTTTATCTGTTGCTTCAGATCTTGAAGCAGACCCAAGCAAAGTTGAAAAAATGGAGAGGAGATCGAACTTTCGTCAGAGCACATGACCAGCTCTTCTATGTTCTCAGGATCAGGACCAACGCCCACAATATCCTCTTCTATCCTGTGTCCGAGGACGATAACATTCGCTGCGCCAGAAGTTATTGAAAGCTCTTTCTTGGACACAAGCAAACATGCAAAAGCGTGAAACTTCAACTGAAAAGCATTCAAGGTCTTCGTTTCCCGCAAAGCCGCAGTGGCTTCCCATCAAGTACCTCTTTTACTTCTTGACAGTGATATTTCAGATTCATGGATGTCATTTTTTGCCAATGATTACGGCAAAGCAGTAGAACTACTATTTTGCAGAAATCGTTTAAAGTGTAGGATACAGACAACCCGGGTGGAAGGATCTATAGTGAAACTGCAGTTTAAACTGTAGTGCCAAAACTACAGTTCCTGAACTGCAGTTTTTGGTAAGAACAAAGTGCAGAATAAGTCCAGTTTCAGTTTGCTCATGGATCTGTAGTTTGCTGTGTATGTAAACTGCTTTCTAGCTGAACTGCTATTTGTTGACCAGGTATTAAGTACTATCAGTAGTTAAAAAGTGAAGTTAAAAGTTTTTTAATACTACTCTAGTTATTTAGTCCACTACTGAAGATCCGCCTACACTTATATCTGCAGCAGGATCTACAAAGAAAATAAAGTTTTTGCTCATAATTTTTTACACAATGACAAACTAGTTGAATGTTTACTACAATTTGTAGCAATTTTTCGCTTAAGGCACTCTACAAATCAAAGAGTGTACATGGTACGCTCTTACTGGAGCATGCCTGCAAGCACGCTCTAACTAGCGCATGCCTGCCAAGCATGCACTAACTAGTGCATACATGCCATGTACACGCTTCCTGATGCAGAAAACTCCCTATCCCTTATGCAGTAAAGGTATGCTTCAGTTAGCGTGTACATGGCATGTATGCACTAGTTAGTGCATGCTTGGCAGGCATGCGCTAGCTAGAGCGTGCTTGCAGGCATGCTCCAGTTAGAGCATACTATGTACACTCTTTGATTTGTAGAGCATAGTTAAAGATGTCAAGCACTGCAACTTGATATGAAGAAAAAAAAAACAATTACATTGAGTGATTAAAATAATATAAGGATTGAAAAGGAAATCTCTCTTAGAAGTTTCAGTTATTTCTTTTAAAGGTTTACGTTGAAATACTTGACGTTGGAGACTTTTAGAAGACACGACTAAACTTCCTTATGAAAACCTATAAGGCTGGATGTAACCAATTCCTAAAATACTATCTGGTTATCTGTTTGCTTATTTTATAATGTTCCATATTGGTGAGGTGGCATGTGACAAAGTATCGTGGAAATCAATAAGCCACAAAATTTAGCCAGCTTGTCGCCAAAAAAGGTCTAGCTAAGTGGCATCAAATTCATTATGACTGGATGATAAAATGTCAAACACAAATAAAAGTAGAAAGCATTATAATGCAATGCGTCTCAAGTTGAAAAGGTAACGACTCCAGTCGTTGAAAATTAAGACCTTGAAGGCTCTCTGAATGAAATCACTCCATGGTGTCTTGGTTTCTGAGGCAAATTCATTATAAATAACATTTTGGACAAGTGGATTTCACTGAAAGTAAAGAGTGGCTTACAGTAAAACTGTAGTTTTCTAGCAGTTGAACTATAGTTCCTGAGGAAAGCCGGCCTTCCCATGTGGTCGTGTAGCCAAGCCCCCATCCACAAGGAAGCTCAATAGTGCAGTGGTCAAGGCCTCTGCCTCACAAGCCATGGGTCCGAGGTTCAACTCCCGGCAACATCCAATCAAAACACACAATTAACACAAAGTCAATCACCTAAGGGGTCAGAGGGAGGAAGAGTCCCCTCAAAACAAGGTTCAAAATTTAAAAATTTTGAATTTTGAACCAAATTTTAAAACTGCAGATTGTCTCCTCTTTTGAACTGACTCTGGCTATGTAACTAAACTACAGTAAAACTGTACTTTGAACTATAGTCAACTGATCTGAAGACTAGGACAACCTGGGTCAAAAACTATAGTTGTCCGAAATAACTGGTACTTTTTCTGCAGTTTAATTGTAGTTTACTACACTTCAACTGTAGTTGAACCACTTTTTACCTGCAATTATACAATACATTACAGTAATTTGAAGTATGAAAAAAAGTATTTAAAAATTAAGTTTAACATTACAAAAAATCTATATTTTTCCAATATAGTTTAAACTGCAGATCCTTCCACCCGGGAAATATTAACAACAAACACGTAAATAAGCATCTAGTTTCATGTGATTACCATAAATGCGTTTATCGGCAAATGCACCATCTGTGGTCCCTCTACCAATACAAGGACATTTATTTCCTTAACGGGTCACACGAAATGACCTGAACAATCGAAAAATGTCACCAACGGCACCCTTGATCGTGCTGTCCTGACACCATTTCAAATAGAGACAGAATTGTTGAGATAAAGTTGACAACTCCAGCGTAGAGGTAAACTCTGCATTTCACTCCAGGTGGAGGATTTCTCACGAGGGAAACAGTTGCATCGATATGAACGGTGACCAGCCGCCATGACTTGAAAGAAGAGAGAATTGATGTTATTTGAGCCTTTGGAAAAGTACGGGTGCTGGATAAGAGGGAGCTCTGGAGCTACCAGGCCCGCCCTGGGCCCTAGTAGTGGGATGTCCCCTTCCCCCTGGGAACGCTGTGCCCCGGAGAGGCCCTCCGTGGGGCTCTCTGCCGGGCAATGAGGCACGTTGGCCAAGTGGAGAAAGAGACGCTCGGAACTTACGCCGTTGCCGTCTGTCCCAGGTCTTAAATTTTGTGTCCACTGGGCTGCGCTCACCGTCCGTCTCTGGGCTTGGAGACGCGGCCCCGGGTTGGCAGCTCGAAGAGGCAGGCCAAGCGGGGAGTGGATGTATTTCAAAAGTACCTTCCGGTTGTTGCGCAGTACCCGGAAAGTTAAAATGGCTAAATCTTTGTTTTCTTTTTTTTTCTTGAAGTTTAGTAAGATGGGTGATCTGGGTGATGATTCTTACCGTTGCCATTCAAGAAGATAGCGACTCCCTCGACGTCGACGCCTCGCCGTTCCCTGCGTGCTGGCGTAGGGGTGGGAGGGCGGATGACGGCCTGGACTCTTCGGGAGTCGGCGCCGGCTCCACGCTGCGGTGTCGCGCTGCGTCGCTCGCCTCCCTCTAAACGATCGGGGAGGTGGCACGTCGACAGTCAGGGTCGCGTGACTGCGCCCCGGAGTCACGTGTCCGGCAGCGGCCGGCCACGGGTACTTCGGCGACGTCGCCACGCTCGTCTTGCCGGGCGCGTCCCCGGGCCCACTGCGGGGCTCCAGGGCGGCCACGGGCGGCAGCACGGGGGGCTGCGGTGGCGGTGATGGTAGCGGAGGAGGAGGAGCTGTAGCCGGTGACTCTGGTTGAGGTCGTCGTGGAGGTGTTTCCATTGGGATCGGCCCGCTCCACGGGCAATTGAGGTTGCCGTGGCGGAGTTACGGGCAGGGTCCCGGGCACCGCGTCGGCTGGGAGCGGGATTGTCCCCACCTCCTCCAGGATATCTTCGGCCACCGCTGTCCAAGGATCCTCGTCTTCGTGGATGTTTCACCACGAACGGCGCGTGCGAGCTGCTGACGGGCTGTCGAGCAGAAGTGTGTCCTCGTCGAGGTCATCGGCGGGCAGGGGATCCATGCTAGTGCGACGGCGGAGTTGGCTTCTGCTGCGGGTGATACATAATAATAATTTTGCCACTAATAATGTGATAGGGCCACTTTGTGCCACAGTTTGGTAGGGTGAAGGAAGTAAAAAATGTCTAGACCAACAGTTTACAGATCATATCAAATACTTACAACGCCAGAGGATTGCTCAACCTCCATTTGTCGTCCCGGCCCCTGCTTCCGGTCTGGGCCCCAATTTACGCGTATCTCATCCTCATCTTGTGGAAAGGGAGCATCCTCCTGTGGTGGAGCTGAGGGGGCGTGCGAAGCAGCAGCTTCTGCGAGCTTGGCCACCCTCGCCACCACCGTTGGTTAGAAAAGAAAACGAGCGGGCACAAGCATTTCCGCACAACTCAATAGCTGGGTACTCACTTTTGGGCATCGAACCCAGAGCACCCTCGGCGGATGTGCATGGCCCAGTGCGACACCTTAAAGAAAGAGTCAGGGCAAAAGATGCACTTGACCATCCCCGGGCTGCCATGGCAGCATAGGAGGTGGGGCCGGCCGCCGCTTGCTAGTCGGCAACCCCTTCCTCTGACACAACGCCTGTTCCGACCTACTCATAGAGACCTGCAACAGTACACGGGTGAGCAAACGCAGACACACGGCGCGGTGCACGTCCAGCCACATCCTTGGTGCTACTTACCTTTAGTATCAACACCAATATCCACCTCCAGCAGCACGGAAAAAAAATATTTCGCTATTTTAGCGAACATCTGTTTGCTGAAGGAAAATTCGCTGGAATAACGAGCAAATTCGCTATTTCAGGGCATTTAGGACTCTGATGTAGCGAACTCTTGTTCGCTGTTCTACCGATAAGTTTTTCCTTACTAACGCAACGAACATGTTTGCTAGATATGCTAAAAGTGTTCGCCAACATTGGATTCATGCGTGTTTTGTACCTTGTGGGGCTTTCTAAGCCAAGAGGAGGACTCTAGCCAATTCCCACAGTATGTCTTGGTGGTCTGAGGGTACAGCACGAATCTCAGAACCTGTAAGTTGAAGGTTCGATTCCAGCTCGGAGTGGGCGAGAGAAGATAATTGTATCCTGGTTGAGGGTAGAAGACCGCTCTAAATCGTCTTCCTACCATCTTTTTGTGACAAGACTACGAAATCATTGTCATTATATCAGCGAAAATTGTTACCTATCCCAGCAAACAAAATGTAGGTGAAAAATTTTCGCTGTATTAGCAAACAAATTCTTTGCGCCATTAGCAGGTGACAAAAATTCGCTGAAATAGCAAAAAATTCGCTAGATTAGCGAAATCTTTTTTTTCCGTGAGGGAGGGTAGAGCCCACGCAACTCGACCCTACACTGTTAAAAATTGTTGTTTTAAAACAACAACACAATTACCAACCTCGACAAAGCTGTTGTTTGTGAACAAGTTTGCTTGTTTTAAAACGACGAATTCGTTGCTAATTATTTTTATGACTTACACTGTGAGAAAAAAGTACGGAAAAAGTACGGAACATGTCTGGTCAATAATTTGCCTGGACCGTCCGTACTTGCCAACTACGGAACGTTCCGTACTTTTTTTCCGTACCCATTTACATTGGTTCATATGGGGCAAGTACGGAACGTTCCGTACTTTTCTCCGTACCTCCGTACAATTTTTTTCTGTACCATTTCCGTACAAAAGTACGGAATTTTTTACAGTGTATGCTGTTTCAAAACAATATTTTGCTGCGTACAAACAACCCGGACAATCTAAGAAGTGGTTACTGCGGGGTAACCGGGACTCTACTAGGTCTGTGACCTAATCGGCAGTAAAAATTGATGCAAATAAGGCTGTCTACCGGTTTACAAACATCTTGTGGACGAACGACGCAACTCGTTAGTAAACAACGAAAGTCATTTGAAAACAACTTTGGTCATTAAGAAAATTAGCAACATATTTACTGCTAAATTACAACATAATTTTTAACAGTGTAGGTAGGAATCCGAGAGGCGGACCGCCCTGTGAACAGAAAAACAGAACATTAGACCCTTTTTTTGTGGGGGTGGGCTGGGTTTGTGTAATGCTCGCTGGGCTACTTGACTACAAAGAAGCTCATGAAAACGTGGACGGGCGGGACAAACCGAGCCCTTCGCTGGTCGAACGAGACCCGATTTCGACGCATACAGTAGCTACGCGATCACCTCTCGGTCGCTGTCGTGTGCGAGAGACGAACATTGAATTGGGCGCAGCCCGCACAGAGAGCCTCAGTGCACCGCAGTGCCGGCGCACGCACCGTAGAGACCTAGAGTGACGGAGAAACGCGGGGCGCCGTCGCGCGCTTGCGGCCTCAGAGACCCTCCTTCTCCGCTTCTTTCTTTCATTCTTCCTCCTCCATCTTCTCCGCTTTTTCTTCTTCCTCTTTCCTCCTCTCCAACTCAACCTCCCTCTTCCTCTTGCGCTCCACCTCCTTCATCTCCCCCAATTCCTTCCTCATCTCTGCCATCTCCCTCTTCAATTTATTAAGCTCCACACGGTGTTCCTCCAGCTTCTTCCATGTGGCGTCGACATGCAGTTCGCAGTGGCAAGAGCAGTAGTAGGAGCTGCTGCTGGCACTCGCGCTCGCCCGGCGACGCTCCCCCTGCCCCGCTCGTGAGCGTCTCGATCCTCCTGACGACATGTTGATGACGTTGATTTGGCTGCAACAGAAAAACAATGGAGCTTTTGATTTTTGCCTTTACTGCTAAGAATCGAGTAAAATAATTTGGTGTAATAATGCAAACCATCCTGAGGCACAATAATCAAATAAGAACTCAATGTGGAGATAAATCAAGTTATTCCCTTCTTCCGCTTCATCGATCAAAAGAATCAAAATTCTTACCAAATTTTGGGGTGAATTGTTCTACCTCCCAGTATTATGTGAGAAACTAGCCAGGGGAAGGCCTTCGGCCTCGATGCTGAGCTGGATTCTGCTGGAGATGGAAATGCATTTTCATCAGTAGTAAATTTGGATGTGTTTATTTTGAAAATGAGCCTCTCTTCTTTTTGGGGGGTGATAGCCAGGAAGTATGCTTTTGCGCGAAGGATTGTGATTCGCCAATGGTTGGTTTCTTCTTGAATCCACGGAAGGCTATTTAATAATCTAAAACTAAATGTTCCAACCAATCCTAACCTAACGGGCTCGTGACAGATCTTACTCTACTCGTGACAGATCTTTCCCTACTCTCGACAGATTTTATTCTCAAACTAAATGATCCAACCAAACCTAACCTAACGGGCTCGTGACAGATCTTACTCTACTCGTGACAGATCTTACCCTACTCTCGACACATCTTATTCTCAAACTAAATGGTCCAACCAATCCTAACCTAACCTAACGGGCTCGTGACAGATCTTTCTCTACTCGTGACAGATCTGTCCTACTCTCGACCGATTTTACTACAATTGTAGTAATTTTTTGCTTAAGGCATAGTTTAATGATGTCAAGCACTGCAACTTATGAGAACAAAAACAATTACATTGAGTGATTAAAATAATATAGGATTGAAAAGGAATATATCTTAGAAGTTTCAGTTATTTCTTTTAACGTTTACGTTGAAATCCTTTTGAGGGCGTTGGAGACTTTTAGAAGACACGACTAACCGTCATATGAAACCTATATGGCTGGATGTAACCATTCTTAAAAACTATCTGGTTATCTGTTTGCTTATTCATAATGTTCCCTATTGGTCCAGGTGCATGTGACAACATGGCGGAATCACCAGCCACAAAATTTAGCCAGCTTGTCGCCAAACAAGGTCTAGCTACGTGGCATCAAATTCATATGACTGGATGTAAATGTCAAACACAAATACAATAGAAAGCAATATAATGTAATGCGTCGCAAGTTGAAAAGGTAACGACTCCAGTCGTCGAAATTAACCTTGAAGCTCTCTGAATAAATCACGTCCATTGTGTCTTCGTTTCTGAGGCAAATTCCTTATAAATTACATTTTTGGACATTGGATTTCACTCAAAGTACAGAGTGGCTTACAGTAAAACTGTAGTTCTAGCAGTGAACTATATGCCTGAGAAAGCCGGCCTTTCCATGCTGGTCGAGTAGCCAAGCCCCTGTCCTCAGGAAGCCAGTGTGCAGTGGTCAGGCCTCTGCCTACAAGCCATGGGTCCGATTCAACTCCCTGTAACATCCCATCAAAACCACAATTAACACGAAGGACATCACCTCAGGGTCAGAGGGAGGAAGAGTCCCCACAACAAGGGTTCAAAAATTAAAATTTTGAATTTTGAACGGAAATTTCAAACTACAGTTGTCTCCTCTTTTGAACTACGTTGTCTGTGTAACTAAACTACAGTGAAACGTTACTTTGACCTATAGTCACTGATCTGAAAGACTAGACAAACCTGGGTCAAAACTATAGTTGTCCGAAATAACTGGTACTTTTTTTGCAGTTTAATTGTAGTTTTACTACCTTCAACTGAAGTTCAACACACTTTACCTGCAAATATACCAACCATTACAGTAATTTAAAGTATCAAAAAGTATTTAAATTAAGTTTTTGGCAAAAAATCTTTATTTTTCAATGTAGTTTAAACTGCGGAGGCGGGCCATATAGTATGATGCGTGCTGTGCGTCCGTCCGTTCGTTCGTTCGTCGAGGACTTCCCGTGGTCCGATCTTGACCAAATTTGGTATGCAGCCTCCTTGGGTGACCCTAAGAACCGCCCGGTGGCAGCAAATCCGATCCGAGCTCCGGGGGCGCTGCTGCAGGTGCATCATGGTCTACATGGGGTCGAGGAGGATTTCGACAACAGATACAGCTAGGAGGGCATGTAGGGGTACTTTTGGAATCGGGGCGACGAAACAAAACCAAGGGTGCCAGTTTCAAGCGAATCGGAGAAGTTTGGACCCGGGTTCAAGTCTCAATGGGATATATTTTGGACATTCTTTTTATTCAAATTTTTGCATTGTTTCTGATGTTTTTGAGGGCGCTGATGACGAAAATAACATTTATTTTGACCCCAGACTCAGGTTCAAACCCCGTCAGGGTTAAACATAGGCGAAAGTCGCACATTCCCTGAAGAACGGGACGCCAAAGTTGCTGATGTATATCGCTACTTTTCCTGTTATAGGTCATGAAACCCATTATTAACAATTGGTACTAATGTCAATTTTTTACAGAAACCTTTTTTTTTGTGAATTTTTCACAGAGTGTGCTTTTTGGCTGAGTGATAGCGAAGCCCTTGCCGTGTTTGGGCGCTCCAAAAACCGACTGGTCGTGCGTCTGTCTGTGACTCTGTTGTGACCGTTGTGACCAACGATTCTCAGCAACTACAATGGCTATAGTTTCAAGATTTCGTATTTGACGTCGCCTTAGTACCCCCCAACACGAGTTTGTTTCAAATCGTTGTTAAGTATCGTTTGAAATATTCAAAACATCGTTTTGAACTAGGTTATTAGCGTGGTTAGGTTGGTAGCAGCGTGTGGCTGACCAATTTCTCATACCGGCTGCCGCGCTGCCGGGGGCGGCTGGACGCGGCTTCTCATCGCTGGGGCGGGTTTATTGTTGGTCGGATGTCGGATGGAATGGACCATGGACTCATCTCTGCCCACGGATAGTCGACTACAGGATCGATGTATCGATTATTGTTCTCCCTCGTGTTATTCCCTCAGACTGATATAAACCAAAATCTCTCTGAATAAATCCTACTTGATACCAGATCTCACCTGTGTTATGTGTGCTTATTTCCTCAATCAACCACGTGCTCCAGATCCAGAACTCTGCCGTCAGGTTATCGGCCCAGCGGAAACTAAGGTGATACTTTGAAGAAAAGTGGTGTTGTGTGAAACCCTTGAAGTGAATTGAACCCTTGATCTCAGTGCTAGTGACTAAAAATGGCTGAAAAACCTCTGATGTGTCAAACTTGACAGTTCTAAAAAATGCCAGTAACTACCCCATGTGGTCATTCCAAATAAATTTTATTCGAAGCTAAGGATCTACTAAAGTTTGTCGATGGATCTGTAACTATTAATGGAGTAGTACCTGATCAGATCAACCTCTGGAAAGAGGAGGATGCTAAAGCAAAACTGTACATAATGATGACCACAAGCAAAACTGTCCAGTCACACTCATGGCATGTGAGACCTCTAAGGACATGTACGACAAACTAAAGAATATCTATGAACGTGATACTGACCATCAGAAATGTCAGCTCATGCAGGAACTGTACTCCTACAAATGGATGACCAATAAGACAGCCCTTGAGAATGTGAGCTTTGTCCAACACTTGCGCATCAACTGAACTCCTTAGAACAAAATGTAAACGAGACAGCCGTGATAACTAAAATCATTAGCATGCTGCCAAAGCAATATAGTAATTTTGCCACAGCTTGGGACAGTGTCCTAGCTGAAAGTAAAACTATAGATAATCTTTGCTCAAGACTTCAGCTAGAAGAAAGTAAAATACTAGCCAACAAAGAAGAGAATGTAGTAGCTTTCCATGCTGTGGGATCTAGGGGCAGTGTTACTTGCTATAATTGTAAGAAGACTGGGCACCTCGCAAGAAACTGCAACCAGACAGAGAAATGCCAGTACTGCCATAGAACTAACCATGCGTCAGAGAACTGCTTCTTCAAGAACAAGTACAACAGAAAAGCTCCTGCACGAAACTGTTGGGGCCCATTTTTCCCAATTCTGAATTCCCAAAATTTCATTCCCAAAGACCGTTTTGCCACTGCAGTATTTTCCCAAACCATATTTCCCATACCCCATTTTGCCGATCCATATTTCCCATTGGGAATTTTTCCCTCCAGTGGAATTGACATACAGTTGGCACTTCTGACTACTGTGCCACTGTGCTGATTGTTGTTTGCTGGGGCGCGGTGGGCCATGGCGGCAATGGACGACCGGACCGGGCCGAAGTTATTGTATCTCGGCGAGGGGGGAAAAAGTTGCTATACAAGGGGCATATGTACTACCGCAAGGACGCTAAGAAGGATCGCCAGTGACCACCCCCTGCCAAAAGAGTACTCCAAAGAAGCTCTGGCCCGGAAGAAGAAGAACAAAAACGGAAGTAAGAAATTGCAGTTTCTATGAGAAATATACGCTGCGGACCCTCATGCGCAGCGTATATTTCTCATAGAAACTGCAATTTCTTACTTCCGTTTTTGTTCTTCTTCTTCCGGGCCAGAGCTTCCTCGGAGTACTCTATGTACACTCCCGACAAAAATTAGCGGAACGCTTTTGTCATCGTAATATTTTCTAAGTCTTTCGAGCTAGGAAGCTGAAATTTTGTACAAGGGTGCCTCTACTACTTCCCTCGAGGCCTGCGAAGTGCGTAGCCCGTGCGCCTCCCATAACGGACGGCACCCACCCCTAAGTGCGCGAGGGTGAAAAAAAACGATGAAAACGTGCCCCAAAAACCAACTTTACCTTATCGCAGAGGCCAAAGTTTTCGTGTACGAAGTCAAATGAGTCTCCTCTTTCCAACGATGCAAGCGGAATTCAATTTGAACCAACCCACCCCCCGCTGCACTCACCCCCACCCCCTCGAGGGGGTGGATTTCGAGGATGTTTGAATTTCGCGCAAAACAGCGTCGGAGCGTCCCCCGTACCAAGCAAACATGTTTTTTCGACGTTCCAACCACCCCCGGTGAATCATCCCCCGGAAAGTCCAACCCCCTTTCGAACACCGGCCGTCCGGGGCCTTTCGGTTTGATCAAAATGCAACAAAAACTCCAGGGGGCATTCCTCCAGTGTCCAAGAAGACGTCTCAGCGAAGAAACGCGCTGCGGGACGACTGCAACCCCTGCGGCCGGGGTGTTCACCCCCTTGCACCCCTGCACGCCCCTGGAGGGGTTGGAAGCCCTCCGACGAGCGGGCTGGTCGAACAAGACATGGGGGAAGCGATCCTGAAGTTTTCAAGACGATCCCACCAACCGTTCGTCTTCCAGAGCGAAAAAAGCGTCATTTCCAGTAAAAACCACCCCTCACTTCACCCCCTTCCAGCGACTCACTGAGTGGGGGTAGCAGTCCCAACCAACGTCACATCACTCGGCCCAGACCTCATTTCAAAGGCCTCCAAGTTTCAGACTGATGCGACAAAGCATGGGACCGTGGGAGCGACGCAACGATGTGCCTGCACTCGGCGGTAACGGACGTGCTGGCCCGTCGGGTCCATGCGCCGTGCAGGTAGGCAAGCCAACTCACCTGGCGCCAGGTTGATTAAAGCCATTTGGAAGCCTGATTTTGATGGTTAGCAACTGTGGCATGTTGGCAGACATGCCCTGCCCACTGCCCACAGTGCTGAAGCGTGGTGACGCGCGAGCCATTATCAGGCTTCCAAATGGCTTTTAATCAACCTGGCACCAGGTGAGTTGGCTTGCCTACCTGCACGGCGCATGGACCCGACGGGCCAGCACGTCCGTTACCGCCGAGTGCAGGCACATCGTTGCGTCGCTCCCACGGTCCCATGCTTTGTCGCATCAGTCTGAAACTTGGAGGCCTTTGAAATGAGGTCTGGGCCGAGTGATGTGGCGTTGGTTGGGACTGCTACCCCCACTCAGTGAGTCGCTGGAAGGGGGTGAAGTGAGGGGTGGTTTTTACTGGAAATGACGCTTTTTTCGCTCTGGAAGACGAACGGTTGGTGGGATCGTCTTGAAAACTTCAGGATCGCTTCCCCCATGTCTTGTTCGACCAGCCCGCTCGTCAGAGGACTTCCAACCCCTCCAGGGGCGTGCAGGGTGCAAGGGGGTGAACACCCCTACCGCAGGGGTTGCAGTCGTCCGGCACCGCGTTTCTTCGCTGAGACGTCTTCTTGGACACTGGAGGAATGCCCCCTGGAGTTTTGTTGCATTTTGCTCAAACCGAAAGGCCCCGGACGGCCGGTGTTCGAAAGGGGGTTGGACTTTCCGGGGATGATTCACCCGGGGTGTGTTGGAACGTCGAAAAAACATGTTTGCTTGGTACGGGGGACGCTCCGACGCTGTTTTGCGCGAAATTCAAACATCCTCGAAATCCACCCCCTCGAGGGGGTGGGGGTGAGTGCAGCGGGGGTGGGTTGGTTCAAATTGAATTCCGCTTGCATCGTTAGAAAGAGGAGACTCATTTGACCTCGTACACGAAAACTTTGGCCTCTGCGATAAGGTAAAGTTGGTTTTACGGCACGTTTTCGTCGTTTTTTCACCCTCGCGCACTTAGGGGTGGGTGCCGTCCGTTAGGGAGGCGCACGGGCTACCCACTTCGCAGGCCTCGAGGGAAGTAATAGGGGCACCCGTGCACAAAATTTCAGCTTCCTAGCTCGAAAGACTTAGAAAATATCACGATGACAAAAAGCGTTCCGCTAATTTTTGTCGGGAGTGTATCTGGAGATTTTGTTATTGGAAAAATTTTGTCCGTGGGAAAATTTTATCCGTGGGATATTAAATATTGGTACAAGGTTTGGGAACACCAAAGTGGGCAAAATATTTTTGGGAAAATTGTCCAGTGGGAACAAAGGTTTGGGAACTTTGACCGACAACCCGTGAAACTTGTAGAATCTGCAAGAAGAGCAACCACAAAGAGGAAGATTGCTACTTCCGAAAGACAAGAAATGAGACAAAGGAGAAGAATGAGAATAAGAAAGAGAACCCTGGTACAAGTGGAAGAAAGAAAACATCCGAGGAAGAACCAAGAAGTGCCACATGGCATTCAGAAGATGTCTTTAAAAGACAAAGAGGACAAGGACTCCGACACTGTAAGTTTTGTTGTAGACAGTGCGGCCACTGGCCACATGTGCATTAACCCTGATCTATTTACTAACATTAAACATAACAAAAGTAACATCTATACCGCAAAAAAGGGAGCCTCTCTGAAGTCTCTTTTAGCGGTGATATTGATAGTGCTGAATGCCTGCTAACCGAAGTGAATTGTGTTACAGGATTGATGAAGAATCTGCTGTCAGTGCCCAAGGCCACCGAAGTGGGAGTAAGCGTCGTCTTCACGGAAGAACAAGTTTTATTTTGTGAAGGAAAGATTTAAGTTCCTAATGATTTGATTTTGTTAAAGGGAGCTAGGAGCTCCGATCTTTATTCTGTTAATTTACTACTCTGTGAAAAGAGAAACGATGATAAAATGGCCTTGTACACGCAGAATGATCTCAATAATTTTATCCTCTGGCACCGTCGCATGGGACATCTTGGAGTTGAGAACTTAGGGGGGACCCTGGTGAAAAATCGCCAAAATTGACAAAATAGTATTCCAAAGTTCATAGATAAAAATGTGCATAGAAGGTTTCAGATTCAACGGTTGAACACTTTTAAGCTAAGTGGGTAGTTTCTTTATCATTTGGAAGGAAATAACATTGAGATCAGTTGTCGTTGGCTTCTACGCTCAACTTCACAGCTTTGCTCAGTCGACAAAAAATTTCGGAGTGTATATTTGCACGACTGGTTCAAATAAGGATTACAAATTTATTTGCACGACTCGTGAAAAGAAGAGTGAAAACGCTATTTGCACGACTGCGTTTAAATAACTATTCTTATATATTATATATTAATAATATAAGGCTCGTGCATTACATTCCCACTTTTGTTTGCACGACTGCTCCAGTGTTGCCAGATTTCCACCGGTCCGGCCGCCCGTCGGTCGGGCGCGTGGAGGGGGTCGAGGTTTACGTTCAAATAGCGAGTGCAAAATTATTTGCCCGACGTTTTCGTGCAAACTAAAAAACGATAGATATCTGCACGAACTTTTGGCCGAGGGTGCCGATTTCCCGGGCCCGACTGCCGGTCGTACAAATAACTTATGCACGATTGTTTGCACGCTAATTTTTGTGCAAACAAGCAAATAATTGATATCTGCACGAGCAGCAGAAAACAAACGCGTCGCCAGTTTGTTTTTATCTGTCCGGAAGTAGGACGCTCGCCTCTTGTTCTTCTTTTACCCATGGGTCCGTACATTTAAAAATTTGATCCGCATATTTCACAAAGAAGGCGCAAGAGGCCTAAGAGACCTTTTGGCAAGGAATTAAAAATATTGAGTTGGCAAGGAACGCTACTAGCGCCTTAAGCGGCATAGTAGGGCCGTGGCGGTGGGGCTGGCAATGTATCGATACCACTTCGAGTGGGAGACGCCCACTCAAGCCACCGCCGCAAATCCTGCAAATCCGAATGAAGCCAAAGAACTAGCAATATATCAGCTAACGAATCGTTTGAAAGAAACCATTGAGAGGACACATGAAGTGAAATTGATGAAAGACAATGCTACATGTGTGCCCTCCTTTCCACAACATGACCTGTCTTCTCCGATATTAATAGTCCGAAACAGTTTAAAGGTTGGTGCCCCTGGAAGCAGAACACATCTGTTCAAATTTATGTTTACGTCTTCGATAAGGTGTGGTGAAGCAAGAATTCGATAATTGCACGAGTCAAATCTAGAACGAGTCGCTCGCTTGTTTCGCGCTATTCTCGCCCTCTTAGCGCGGCTGTATGGTGCCGGAAAGTTACACCAAATTCGTTTCAAGCATCTCAGTTACCGTGTTCTGTAAATGTGTTAAGGTAACGACGACCTCCTGAAAGTGTAGTTGTGTCATGCATTGTTTTTGCGCTGCCTAATCTGTGATTTACATTTTTTAACTCAAGGATGGCTAACAATGATGTTGAGGTTACGAGTAACCCACCACGTGCGGCCCCACCTTATGTCGGTCTTAGTTTTGATACTTGGGATGAAGCCAAAAAGTACTTGGACCGTTATGCTGAAGAGAATCTTTTTGTGTGGTCTGTTGATTCGTCCAACTCCATCGAAAATGAAAATAAGAAGCTCGCAGGAAGAGGCATATCGCAGGAGGATTGGTACGACCCTAAGTTGAAGCACAAAAATGTAAAGCTTGTATGTGTCTTTGGTGGAAAGAAGCGTATTGGTTCTGGGTCAGGGGCTCGTCCTATGCAGTCGTAAGTTGTTTCTTCTTTTGTTTAAAAATTGAAAGAAAAGAAGAGGCGGAAGAGTAATGTGTTCTTATCTTTTTTCTAGAACTATCAAGGCCGATTGTCCTGTGTTTGTCCACCTTATTGCTTCTAAGAAGTCTCTCAAAGTGGTTAAAGCAGTTGTTTCAGAACATTCTCATGAATTGAGTCTGTCAATCTATGCTAGCCTCTCAAAAGTGAGAGCCAAAGCTCTTAAGGAGGACAATGTAGCCAGCACTGCGAAACTACTTTTTCAAGGTGGGGTGAAACCCAGCAAAATTCGGCCTCTGTTGAGGGCTCTGGGCTGTGGCCAGATAACGCAGAGAGACCTGCAGAATTTCCGGTAAGAGCCCAACTTAAGCACTGTGCCTGTCAATTGGTAATTTGTATCCTTAAGTTTATTTTCTTTCCAGTCAGAAAATGAAAAAAGAGCAGCTTGGCGGCCTGTCACCCGAGGAGAAACTAGTGGAGGTGTTGGAGTCATTACTCTCAAATGACCCCAATGCATTCATCCATGTTGGAAAATCACCAGATAATGACCTTACTTTCCTTTTTATTCAAACTGGAGCAATGAGGGACACAATGAGAACGTATGGCAGAGTTCTCCTCCTTGACCACACTTACAAAGTTAATAAAAATAAGATGCCATTGACCGTGCTCATGACCATGGATGGCGATTTAGAGGGCAGACCGGTTGGCTATGCATTTGTGGCAAACGAACAACTAGTCACTGTTAAAGCCGTCATGGATGTGTTTAAATCAGCCATAGGAGATGAAGCTGCCTCACGCATCTCTTCCATAACAGTGGACAAGGACTATACTGAAATTAAAGCTTTGGCAGCTGTGTTCCCTAATGCTGTGATACAACTGTGCGACTTTCACGTAAGTCGCACATTTAATGGCAAGACACACCAAGAAGATCCCAGGGTTAAAGAAATTCTGACAAGTATGAGATATTGTAGTCAAGAAGATGAATTCAAAGACTTGGAGACTGAATTAAGACGAGTGGCCACAGAGAAATTCATGACATATTTTGTGAAGAACTGGCTATCATGCCCAGTAGCATGGTCCTACAGGGATCGCAAAGTAGTTGCGAATTCTGGAAATGCCACAAACAATAGACTGGAAAACCTGAACGGCAAAATCAAAAATGTAAGAAATTTTGTGGTTTTCATATTTTGGGATTAAGTTTATCAAAGATTTAATTTAGATGATGTATATTCCTTTCAGGTCGTAAACTCCAGTAGTGAGTTGTATGAAGCTGTTGATGGCATCATTCAGATCCACCTTAACAAGGAGGAGGATGTTGTGTTTAGAAAAACTAGTGCAGCTATGAAGCAGGCTTACATGACAAAATGCAAAGACCCCATTGCCAACACAATAGTTCAGGACCTTACCAGAAATGCTGCAAAAATTGTGATCTGGGAGCTAGATGCTGAACCTGCAGAGTCAGAGATAGCCAAGTTTTGTTCCACGGAAACAAATTGTCAGTGCATCCACGCATGTTCTTACAAGGATCAATTGCCATGTCGGCATATGTTTGCCTGCAGAAGAAAATCTGGTAATCTATGTGAATTAAATACATATTCCTTTTTTATGTTCATTTCGGAAATAAAAATAGGAAAGCATGAGATATTGATTGTTATTAATATTTTTTTTCAGGGAAAGCACTTTACATGAAAGAAGAAATTGACAAAATGTTTTGGAAAGAGTCAGGTGAATGTCGCAGCAGCAGTACCATTTCTGGACCACAAATTGGATGCCATGTTGTGCCATCGAAACTTATTCCAAAAACACAGTCTGAGAAATACTCATACTCTCTGAGCCTGTCGAAGCAGATATGCTCAAGCATGGCTGAATGTGGTGATGTTCAGTTCATGGAGCGGTACAACCAGCTCAAAGAGTTATTTAAATTTTGGTGTGCTGGCACTCAAGTTAAAATTATCGATGCTGCCAATTTTTCTGGTATGTGACTACAATTTTTTGTCTCTACTTAAGTGTAAACTGTCAGAAAAAGTTTGGAGTTCCAATTTTCTTTTTTCGGATGTTGGTGTACTTTTATTGTATGCTCAGGAAGCATATGAATATATATAAACATTTTGCATAACTGAGAACAATCAAATATGAAAAGTTTCTTGCAGAATGCAAAGTATGCTCTTAAATTTATTTTTTTCTTTCAGAAATCGAAGTCCATGTGCATGAAAATACACTAAATCAACCTGAAGAGACTGTAATGTTACATACTGCTGCACCACCAGAAAATGAAATTTTGAATCAAGGTGTACCCACTGACCGCGCAGGTATCTTAATGTGTGAAACAGTGTTGCTTGTTCACTTTCGAATTATTTCCAGTGTAAAAACTTTTTGTTTCAATCCAGAAGCCCAGCTGCAGCATGAGGAATCTGTGACGTTGCCTCAAAATCGGACTGTCCCAACAACTGATATAATTCACCAGGATTCAGCAGGTAAAGCAGAGTCTAAAAATAGGTGATTCCGTTCCAATGGTGTCCACAAGCTGCTAATTAACTTGTCACTCTCCCTAGGTCAAAATACATCATGTATTGCTTGCACTCAGAAGAATTTTCCCACGGGTGCCCACAAGTGTTCGCGTTGTAATAAAAATGTGCACCTACTTCCTGGATGCTCAATTTTATGTCCAGGATCTGAGGAAGGGCATGGTCAAAAACGCATTTGCATTGCATGTTCCAAAGGTAAATTCTCTATTTCTGCTGTGCTCATCTATTTATAATTTTGTGTCTTGTTTCTCATTTTTTCCCCTCCTTTTTGTGTCAAGGGAGAAATGGAAATCAAAGTGTGACAACAAACAGAACACTGCCTCATCCTTCTGCTTCTCAAAAACTGCCTTCCTGCAGTCCAGGTGCATAAAGCATGAATATTCTAGCCCTGTAGCGCCTACTTCAAATTTTCTTTTAAAAAAATATTAATTAAATTTTGTTATTTCAGCACCATCAGCACCTCACTGTTTCTGTGCAGTGCCAGCAAGGAGGTTCGTTTTCTTCTGGATTTGTAGTAACACTCTATATCATTGTGCTAGAGATTAATTACCTTTATATTTTTTTGGGTAGGATAATGACATCACCCCTTTGCAAAAGGCCAAACAGGCCAATGTACAAATGCTCGCTGTTTCAATGCAACTTTACACGATATGCTCCTAAGCAGACTGAAGGTGAGGGTTGTTCAGTATTTCATTGTAATGCCCGGACACAAAATATGTCTCACTTGTAATACTTATTTTTCAGACCAAGTTCTACAATTGGATTATTCGGCATCAGAAAACACAAACACAACAATCCCCTGTGAGTATTGTTGACTATGTTTGCTGTTGTATTTCTCACAATTCTGATTGAATGCTTGTGTCTTCTTTATTTCCCAATTCTTACAGCTTCCCTTTTGGATGATGAGAATGATCAGAATCTTAGTGACCTAGTGGCTGCAATTGAGGCTTCTGAAGCAGAGGAAGAAACAGGGGATGAGGTAATAACGTTGTCCTCAGATGATGAAATAGAACATGATGAGATACCTCAATCAATGGATGAGACGGTAATTAAAGAAGAAACATTTGAATCAGAAGTTGAAACAGAAAAAGAGAGATTAGAATCAGATGTTCTTGAAACTGGAGGAGAGAGCGAATCGCATGTTGGATCAGAAATCGAAAAGAGATTTGAATCAAATGTTGGAAAAGTAGTCGGAGAGAGAGAACAATCAGATGTTCTTGAAAGTGTCAGAGAGAAAGAGTCACATGTTGGAACAGGAATCGAAGACGAATTGGATTCAAATGTTGGAGAAGAAGTCGGAGAGAGAGTACAATCAGATATTCTTGAAGGTGTGGGAGAGGAAGAATCACATGTTGGAACAGGAATCGAAGACGGATTGGATTCAAATGTTGGAGAAGAAGTCGGAGAGAGAGTACAATCAGATATTCTTGAAGGTGTGGGAGAGGAAGAATCACATGTTGGAACAGGAATCGAAGACGGATTGGATTCAAATGTTGGAAAAGAAGTCGGAGAGAGAGTACAATCAGATATTCTTGAAGGTGTTGGAGAGGAAAAATCACATGTTGGAACAGGAATCGAAGACGGATTGGATTCAAATGTTGGAAAAGAAGTCGGAGAGAGAGTACAATCAGATATTCTTGAAGGTGTTGGAGAGGAAAAATCACATGTTGGAACAGGAATCGAAGACGGATTGGATTCAAATGTTGGGAAAGAAGTCACAGAGAATTTAGGATCAAACAATGAAAAAGGGATCCAACAAGAACTTAGAACAGAAAATAGAACTGGTAATGAACATGGCATGTTAGTTTATTAACTTACAGACATGTTTTCTTTAAACACAATGTCTCTAATTTTTATATATTATTTTAGACGTAACGTCAGCCTCCAGCTTACTCAGGAAGTCAATGGAAGGAATAAAACTGCCCCAAGTGAAAGCAAGGGGAAGACCCCGAGGTGTGGATAAAACTGTTCTCAGCGTCTACCAAAAGAAGAGTAAGTACTTGTACTTGAAAGCAGCTTAATTGAATGTGTTTCTTAATGAGCCATAGTTACCCACTTTTATCTGTACATGCGGGGGTAGTGGTTACTCTAACAAACTAAAATCATTTCTTTCTTTTGTTTTTCAGAAACAAATCAGGTATCCGGGAAAAATGTACCAAATCGACAAAGGAAACCAAGTAAGACCTGTCTATCAGGTTTTTATGTCTGCAATCTGAGTTTTTGCCGCATGATTGTGAATACATTTCGTCTATTCTTTGCAGAAGGAGCTGTAAGTGGTAATGTCTCTGCTGATAGAGAGGCTAGTGGTCTTGCAATTCCAGATGAGGACATCTTCCCTGATGCCAGTAATTATTGTTGGAATTTGAAGTCACAGACCTCAGAAAACAAATTACATCAGGTCAAAATACTTCAACAGAAGACAAATTGCTCATGTGGTCTGGAGATTTGTGTCCATTGTCTGACATGTTCATGTCCAGACCATACCCATAGGAGCATACCTTGTAAACACATGCATAAAATTGTTGCGTTCATACAAGAGAAAGGTGAAATGTTTATTTATTCACAAACTCTCTGTAGATTGTTTTAATGACACTGTTCCAATTCAATGCTCCAATTTTGATGTATTTCAGGCTTAAAATCAGATTCATTATTTTATAGTTTTCAAATGGAAACAGGTAATGTTGTATGCTTGATTAATTAATGTCCTGGGAACCAGTGTTCAGTGATCGGGCACAAATGAAGTAGGTGCTCTTTTGTAGAAACTGCTTTTGCGGCATGTTTTCTTTTATATATCCATCATTCCAAGATAAAATTTGGCTGTGTAGGAAAGTAAAATTGCAATTTGATTACTGGAGAGACTAAAATTCAATTTGTCTCTCTACCTGATCCCACTTACATGAAAAGAGTCAACAGTTTTGCTTCTGCATATTTAGATTGAATATGGTTTGGTTTCTTCAAGTATCTGCTTTGCCTAAATTTTCCTGTTTTCTGTGCTTACTGGCTGTTTGTTAAGGGAACCCTAATCTTTGTCATTGGAACACTGCTGTATTTTGTTTGATTCCAGTTTCGCCTGTTTATGTGCTCATTCAGATGTGGTGAAAAATGTTTTGTATTAATTGAAACAAAACATTTTCCACCACACCTGTTGGGGGATCTTATACATTTCTTAGATTTTTGGGATATGTCAGCCGTTGGGCTACAATGGTAAGTTGGTTGTTTCAATATTTCTTGGTGCATGGAAACCAGAGACCTTTATTTTGTAATATATAGATCATGTGTTGGTAAGAACTACATTTGTAACCTGCATAATTATTTCTAATTACACATTTGTTTTAACAATGAAAATTTCATTTACAAAGATAAAGCTCCACCGATTGGGCCCCACGTCACACCCCCAACAGAATCTGGAAATGAAGCCGAAGCCATGAGAGGAAAGGCAAGAAAGAGACCGTTGTTATTTCCACCCACAAATACTGGTGAGTTGGGCAACGCAATTCCTACATTCATTATATTATGATTTTCTTACTTTCTTTTATGCTATCTCTTTTTTGTTTAGATGCAAAATTACCTAAACCCAGCAAGGGCACCAGTAAGTAAACTAAATGTGTAACTGGATATCCAGGTCATTACTACCAGCATGTTAATAGAAAGAAACATTCTTCTTGCAGAGACAATAAGTTGCGTTGTATGTAATCTGATTGCTGTTGGCAATGGAACCCTTTGCAAAATTTGCAAAGGTGTTGTACATGTGGACGAATGTTCCATTATTTTAAATGAACCATCTCCACGAATCTGCAGAGGATGTTATTGTCAAAAGTGTAAGCAGGCTAAGGAAAGGGACCACGTCTGCACTTGCTGTGTATGTGGGGAAAGTGTTCTGGATGCAGAGGCTGAGCAGTGCTACCGATGTGAAAGAACTGTCCACATGGAAAAATGTGAAAAGAAAATTGTAGCACCAGAAAAGGGAGGTGATACAAAATCCATTTGTGGCTTGTGTTCCTTTTCATTAGGTAAGTGTACATAACAGGAGAAGTACAAGTCATCTGAGAAATTAAATTAATTTTTGTTTTTCTTCTGCAGAAAAAGGTTTTACCAGAAGCACCTTTGACATTCTCTCTAGTGATGTAATGCTGACGGACCAACAAATTTCTATTGCTTCTACCTTGTTAAAAAATGAGTATGGGGATAAAATAGATGGCTTGTGCGCCCCTCTCGCAGTAACTTACGGTCAAAAGGTGGATTCAATAAATTTTTATCCTCGTAAACAAGACAAGGATTATGTGCAAATCATTAACACTGGCAGAGAACATTGGATGACAGTTTTATTCAAGAAAGGTACGGTGTGGTGCTGGAAGTTTTGTTTCATTAAGCAAGTAACAAGCATTACAAATATTATTGATTTTAATTGACAGGTTCCTCTTCAGTTACTATCTACGACAGTATGAATTCTCTTTCTTTATCTGGCCACTCTTTTTTCCAAATAGCAATGATTGCTCATTCAAAAGAAGATCGAATTGTGATAGTAAGGCCACCTTGCAAGCAGCAAACAAATTCCACTGACTGCGGATTGTTTGCAATTGCCAACGCTGTGGAATATTGTGCTACTGGTAAAGTGACCTTCATAGACTTCGACACCACACAGATGAGAAGTCACTTGCTCCAGTGCTTTGAAAATGGAAAAATTTCAGTATTCCCCCGTCTTAGCTCCAGGCCCAAGAAAAGTAAGAATGAAGTTAATACTAATATTCTTCATGTTGTTTGTATCTGCCGACTTCCAGAGGCATATGGAAACATGATAGAATGTGACTCCTGTAATGTATGGTATCACAATAAATGTGTTGGCCTTTCTGATGAGTGCAATACCCCTGATAACTGGATTTGTGATAAGTGCCATATGAAGTCGTGAAGAGTCATTCATTGCTTATTTAAAGAATAATTTGAACTTTTAAATTTGTTCAATGGTTTGTAGGTTTTATGGACCTGTTCAAGTCCTTGATGTCAGTTGAATTTTTTTAAAGAATTATTTGAGTTTTTAAAATTGTTTCTATGTTTCATGAACCTGTTTGAGTTCTTCAAGATAGTTTTTAAGAATTTTGTGAATTTTTAAAATTGTTTCTAGGTGTTATGGACCTGTTAGTCAGTTTTTAAGAATTATGTGAATTTTTAAAATTGTTCAATTGTTTCTTTGTTTTATGGACCTGTTAGTTACATTTATATGAGCTCTTTAGTCAGTGAATTTTGTGCCATCAGACAATTTATGAAGCAATATCTTACTTAGACATAAGTATGTGCCTAATAACTTTGTCACTTTTATGTTAGTACTGTAAGAGATTGTGAAATCTTTTTATGTCATTTTGCATTTTGATAACTGTTTTCTTTGTTTGTTTTGGTGAAGAACGCAAATACCTTTAAAGTAAGCATTATACTTTATTCTGAAAACTTGCCCCGCATTTTCAAACAAAACACCTACTCATAAAATGACAGAAGTGGATTTCTGACACAGATGTCCTTACAGGCAAGAAGGAGAAAAAAAGAATATTGGTCCTTGAACTAATGGCATGGCATAGAACATGACATTTGAAATCGTATCAGCACCAAGATGCACATTATAGGTGATGGTTGTGGTCCAAGTTAACTGAGCGGATTACAAGTGCTTTGGATACATGGTTGTACGCTAACAAAATTTCAGCATGACATCGCACTTTCTGAGCCCTGAAAGAAATAGCCCTTGTTATAATGTGTTCTACTGCAATCTAAGACATGATAAAACAAAAGTAAGAATACCTCTGGTCATCAGTGAAACCAATTCTTCCCCTCTGCTTGCCACCAAATTTGCATGTAAACATGATATTCTTGTACACCAATGCTGCGTCAATCAATTCTGCGTTCTTCTTTTCCAAGTACTCATTTGCCTGGGCCACAGTCTGCGATGAGTTTCTCACCCAAACAGAATGTGACCTCTCCTGGAAATCCTCAAACAACTCTTGGAACTCAGCGAATGTCTTGAAGCTCTGTCCAGGACAAGGTCTCCAAGTTTCCTAATGGACAAAATTGGACACATTGAACATGAAAATGAAAGGTTAGGTCACAAGAATGAACCCATAGACTACAAATTAGCGAAAAAAAGGGCACTTCATTGCAGAATTCATGGCTCTACCCCTAGCTAGCACAGATGGGATGACATATCCCTCCTCACCTGCATCTTTAAACTGGAAGCTGGTGAACAAATTTTTGTGTAAGCTTCCGGCACCACACAGCCGCGCTCAGAAGGCGAGAATAGCGCAAGACAAGCGAATGACTCATTCGGGTTTGGGCTCGTGCAATTATCAAGTTCTTCCTTCAACACACGTAATCAAAGACGTAAACATAAATTTGAACAGATGTGTTCTGCTTCCAGGGGCACCAACCTTTAAACTGTTTCGGACTATTAATATTGGAGAAGACAGGTCATGTTGTGGAAAAGAGGGCACCCCTGTAGCATTGTCTTTCATCTATTTTATGTCATGTGTTCTCTCAATGATTTCTTTCAAACATCAGCGATATAAGGAGCCTCTGTCGACACTTCGTGCAGATATCAATTATTTGCTTGTTTGCACGAAAATTAGCGTGCAAACAATCGTGCATGAGTTATTTGTACGACCGGCAGTCGGGCCCGGAAATTCGGCACCCTCGGCTAAAAGTTCGTGCAGATATCTATCGTTTTTAGTTTTGCACGAAGTCAACTGGGCAAATAATTCTGCACTCGCTATTTGAACGTAAACCTCGACCCCCTCCACGCGCCCGACCGACGGGCGGCCGGACTGGTGGAAATCTGGCAACACTGGAACAGTCGTGCAAACAATAGTGGGAAAGTTAATTGCACGAGTCCTTATATTATTAATATATATTATATAGAAGAGATGTTATAGAAACGCAGTCGTGCAAATAGCGTTTTTACACTTCTTTACACGAGTCGTGCAAATACATTCGTAATCCTTATTTGCACCAGTCGTGCAAATATACACTCCGTAATAAATGTAGATGCAGAATGCAAATAAATCTTACAAGAGTCGTCAAATTTTGAACGTAGTACGCAGTACAAAGTTAAATTAGGCACATTCTCTGCAAATATTTCTACCAACAGCAATCAACAGGCAATCAGGTCTAGTCTCGTCCAAGGCCCGCTTGTAAACACTCGCCCCGCCGGCAAACGGGTATGAGAAATTTGCACTCTGGTATGAAAACTTTAAACTGGTAGGTTGCTGCCAGGTTCTGTCACTTGTAAAGAATATAGTAAAAGGGTTGGTATGAATTGTTTAGATAATTGAGTGACATTTGACAACAAAATTGCTCACAGTTGACATGGGCTATATCAAGTTAAGGAACTTCACAGTAGTGAGGGGTGAGGCAGGGAACTGTGAATTGTGAAGACTCCCCGCCTCCCTCCTCATCCCATCTGTGAATTGAAGCCATGAAAATTCTTTGATTATTCGAGCCATTAAATAATCTTGGCCGGATAGTACGGATAGCGATTGATGAGAGAACGAATTGACTGCAACAGCTCTGCAAAAATGAATCATACTTAAAATTTAAAGCATGGAGACTCCTTGTTTGAAGGGATTTAAAATGTTTGGAAGCTTTACAGAGCGTATCATGTTGAAAACTAAAGTCGTCTGCATTTCAGGACAAACTGCTGGAATGAACGGAAGTACAACAATGGAAGGAGTGGCAAGTATAAGTCATACCAAAGGAGAGGAAGAATCACAGAAAGATGTTAATTCACAGTGTCGAAAGAAACCACCAACGCAAAATAGAAAAACAAAACTAAAAAAAAAGAAGCGTGCCAAAAAGATGGAGCTGAGAAAAGCGAAGCGGATTGAACAAGGGAAGGCAGCAGGTAAAAAGAAATAACATTGTTTCCAGAAAATGAGTAGTACTAACACTTGAGACTAACCTTCCGTTTCTAACAGCTGCTAAAGCTGCTGCAGAACAAGCTGCTGTTGCTTCGAAAGCAGCTGGTGAACCGACGAGACCTCGGTGTCTAAGGGATCTCCCTTCAAGAAGGGCCGCAGCAGCTCAAAGGGAACAGGCAAGGTGAGTCGCTGCCATCAAATTATGACTGCAATGAGAAAAGGATCATGAGAGTGTGTGACTTTAACGTCTCAATCATGGTTTATATTTTATTCCAGATTCAAAACGCAATGAAAGTCTGATCATGGTTTAAGGTTAATCACTCTTGTTAAAAGGCAAGTTTTGGGTTGTGGGCAAAATAAACTTTATCATGTTGTTCTCAGTCTATGTTCTATTCTAACCTTAACCTTAAAGACTGGTAAACTGTCTGTTTTTACAGACTTACCTCCCCCTGAGCTACTTTTTGAAAGGCAAAATCATTTCTTATTTTTCATCAGATGATATCATTTGGTGTCATTACTGAAGAACAACTCTTCATTAAAACGCATATATAAAAACTAAGTACAAACCATGTACAAACCCAAACACGAGTGGACAGAAACACTTCCAACCTTGAAATGTGAAAACATCTGTGGATGACAGGTACTTTTAGTATGGGAGTGTTGGTAAACACCCAGCAGAAAGGTTCTACGACGGTTCACACAAACTTTTTCACATACTGAAGTTTTGCCTAATGTTATTTCACATAGACGGTTTCACACAAATTTTTTCACACAAAGTACCATTTCACATTTACAACGGTTTACACATTGTTTACACATTGTTCACACAATTTTTGTGTGAACCTATTTATTAGCAGTTCCTTGCCAATTGACTCTCCAGATGGCGGCCCTAGAGTACGAAGACTACAGGGAAGACGGTAAGGATGTGCGAATCAAGGATTTTCATTTCGAATCAAATTAGAATTGAATCTAAAAAAGAAGTTTCGAATCGAATAAGTTGTCTTATTAAATCGATCCGAAGTTTAAAGATTAAGAATCGAATCGAACTCGAACTGAAACAAAGAAAAAAAATCCCAAAAATGGTGTGTTTCAAAACACATTTTCTGTATTAAGAAAGAACATAGAGCAGGATTTTTAAAAAATCTGATCTTGCTTCAATATAAAAACAACGCTAAGCGCTGTGCGTGCGTCTTTCAACCGGTCCCGAGCAACCGATTCGAAGAGGAACCAACGTCTACGTTTCGAAATTCCGAATATTCCGGGTCAAAGCAAAGATATCCGTCCCCGAATCGAATCACCCCTGACGTTTCGAATCGAATAAGTTGTCTTAGTAGTAGCCTTGATGGCTTGTGGCGTTGGTGGCTAGTGGCCTCGTGCCCCTTGAAACCCTTCGAAATAAATGTGTGTAAACTGGCATTGTAGGTAAAAAGAAATTTGTGTGAAAAATTTGTGTGAAACTGTCTATGCGAAATTACATTAGGCGAAACTTCAATGTGTGAAAAAATTTGTGTGAACCGTCGTGTTACCAGCAGAACAATGCCAGATGTGTTTATATTCGGGTTTGGCACAAATCACTTTACCTTCTCGTTTTCTCTATAGTAAAAAAATATTCAGCGAGAAAGTATTTATCTTGTTCCAGTAATTTATCAGTAGGGACCATGTTGTTGTGTTTAGACTACTCTCAGGTGAGACTTTCCTCTCATTTCGAGGTTAAGTCAAAACTAGTGCAGCATCTTTTAGCTTTCTTAATTTCAACTATTCATAGAAATTTTTTTTGTTTATTTTGGACATAGATGAGAGTGACATCAATATAGTACCTCCTCAGAAAGGAGTCCGCAGTCAGTCGCAGTTAAAATGTCCCTCCCATGTAAAATACACAATACAAATTATCCTGCAGCACAAATCTTTTACTGGTTTGTTTCATTTATATTCCTAAACAAACTCTGAATTATACTCGATAATGCATGTTAATTTATAAAAACTTTATGTGTTAATTTTTTTAGTTAAATTATATTGCCTGTGAAACCAAAGGCAAGCCGCTAATACACAATGACTCTGGGCCCCTTTTTGAAGGACATTTTCTACTTATGAATATAAAACATTAAATAACAGTGACTTTTTCAACTAAAGTTGGTTTATTAAACACTAAAATTGTACTCATTCCTTTTGTCTTTGTAATTATACTCACATCACTTTGGAAGGCGTTGGCATAAACGACACGTTAACTCAGACTTGTCACAGATTTCTTGACAATGCAGTGAGAATCTCATATGACAATAATTCTTTAATAACTCCAAATAAAGCAGCAGTTTTATCTTAGTAGTTGGATGCAAAAACAGAGAACATCACTTTCAGTATCCTTGACAGGCATACTTTATCATTTCAACTTCAGGTGTTCTCTACAGTGGTTTCCGTCATTTTCTTTCAGAGCTCTCTCTCAACATCTTGTTGCTCTCCAGTCAGTGCTAGAATAGTGATACCAATTTTTACTCTGAAACATATCATTAGCTGGTTCTAACCTATCGGGCGAACGTTCACGTCTGCCAAAGATATAACTTAACCTCAGGTTCGCTCCAAACTACCACAAGACTAATCCCCTCTCTGCGCTTACACCGCATTTAAATGGACATACATTTTGATTATATTCAAATATTCTTTCATCTTACTGCAATTATTCTGCAGAGGAAGGAGATCGGAATTAGAAGCTGACAAGTTACGTTACAAATTGGGTTAAAAAAAGTAAAATGCTAGTGTGGATAGAACCCGTGCATACGGGCTGATGAACGCGTGCGCTACCACTACCGCTAAGCGAACTTCATAACATCGGAATGCGGGCCTGCCAAACCTACACTGTTAACCTGAGTGTTGCGTTTCTGCAAGTGACAAGCTGCTACATTTATGAATTGAGTCGCTTGCGAGCCATCGGCAATTCTGTCCATGCACCTCGAACAAATGCAATTTTGATGATGCGTGCCGCTTTGCGGAAAAGCACGTGGTGCCTTGCGTTGTTTGAATTTGAGGAAGGTGTTTGTTTCCCTTTCGTGCATGGACGTGTTTGCCCCGGTGCAAGCCTGCTTTGCGGTCTGCTTTGCAAAATTGCAAGGCAGCCCTCACACTCACGCAAGAAAATGCAAGGGACATCTTGCGATCCAGCTTGCACTACAGCAAGGCAGCCCTTGCACGTCCATTGCAAGGCACGCATCCAGATGCGCCTCTTCCTCCTCATCTTCCTCTTCTCATTGATCATGCCCGAAAGGGCTGATGCGCGTGGGTGGAATCGAACCCCGGTCCTGTAGCTTCGTAGCGCGGACGCTTACCCCGAGACTACTAGACAGGGAAGCATTTCTGAAAAAGGCTCTCTAAATCGAAGCGAGCGGCGTTTCGCGCTACAAATTGGTAACCGGCGGTTTCAAACTAATTCGACCCCGCTGAACACGAATCGCCCGGTTACCAAGCTCGATTTTTTCATTTAAGTCCTTAAATCCAAGATGGCGGCCAAAATGGCGCCCAAAATGCCCGATTCGCAGTTCTAACGCGCTGTGAAGCCCACACTCACGAGTTGTTGGTTGGTTTTCAGTTAGATTACCATTCAAGTAACGCGATGGGTGATTTTAGAGCCATGGGCATGAGTGTTAGGGGCCTAAATGCGAAGATGGCGTCCGAAAACGTCAAAAATCGCTTAAAACGTCACATTTTGACCATCTTTGCGATAATTTGCTGATTCTGTGATTGTCTAAGGTCTGCCTTCGACTAGATAAACCAGATTGTAAGTTTGCATGACCTGCTGTCACGTGAACTGAGGGTCCACAGTCAAAGATGGCGTGCGAAAGAGTCAAAACTTGCGCTTTCTGCGGATTTGGTGCCTTATTTTCCGTGAATCTGATGGAATTATGTTGGTGAGGTGATTCCGTGCATAGGCGGTCATTTCAGGTCATTCGGGCCTTGCGTCTGAATTGAGGTTGAATGGGTAGCTTGGGCAATTCAATTCTGTTTTAGTGAACTAAGACCATGTCCTTATGTGGAATGGATCTGAGCACACTCTCGTTGGCGTGTACTCATCTAGGCACACTCTCGTTGGAGTGTACTCATCTGAGCACACTCTCGTCAGAGTGTACTCATCTGAGTACACTCTTGTACGAGTGTACTTGTGAGTACACGCCGAACAGAGTGTACTGAGCACACTGTGGAGTTTGCAGAGTGGTTTTTCTTCATATTACGAAAGTTTTTCTTCGTACCTTACAACGAAAAAGCTAAGAAGATTCGTATTACGAAGGAATATCGCTTCGTACACTGTATCACACAAATAACATAGGTCAAATTTCATCGTAAGACATTAAGAGTGGAGTAAGAAATTTAAAAGAGGATCATCACACGTCGCCGTTTGGGTCACTGTCGATTTCAGGTAATAAAACTATTACTCCAGTGTTGCTGCAGTAACAAATTACTCATTTCAAACCTTATTTTTCTAAAACATTAAAAAATAGAACATTCATTTGTTTTTACGATTTGATTTGGTTTTGACATTCCATATACGCCTTATGGCACCCTGATCCATTCAGGCTTTAGGATCGAGGTGATACGGGAGATACAGAACGTGGTGAATAGACAAAAATAGGAAAAGTGTACTTTGGAGCGATTTTGGAGGTTTCCGGACGCCATCTTGGCCTCTAGGCCCCTAGCTTATGTGACAACAGGTCATGCAAACTTACAATCTGGTTTATCTAGTCGAAGGAAGACCTTAGACAATCACAGAATCAGCAAATTATCGCAAAAATGGTCAAAATGTGATTTTTTAAAGGGCGATTTTTGACGTTTTCGGACGCTATCTTGGCCTGTTGGCCTCTAGCTTATGTGACAACAGGTCATGCAAACTTACAATCTGGTTTATCTAGTCGAAGGAAGACCTAAGACAATCACAGAATCAGCAAATTATCGCAAAAACGGTCAAAATGTGACGTTTTAAGCGATTTTTGACGTTTTCGGGCGCCATCTTCACATTTAGACCCCTAACACTCATGCCCATGGCTCTAAAATCACCCATCGCGTTACTTGAATGGTAATCTAACTGAAAACCAACCAACAACTCGTGAGTGTGGGCTTCACAGCGCGTTAGAACTGCGAATCGGGCATTTTGGGCGCCATTTTGGCCGCCATCTTGGATTTAAGGGCTTAAATGAAAAAATCGAGCTTGGTAACCGGGCGATTCGTGTTCAGCGGGGTCGAATTAGTCTAGAACCGCCGGTTACCAATTTGTAGCATAAAACGCCGTTCGCATTGCAGATATCTGAAATGCTTCCCTGTCTATACGGGACTTGTCGATGTTCCGTGGCGCCGTACTGCATATGGCCCAAGCGCGCAGGAGGGGACAGTTGCTGCTTGCGATGGTGGGGGTAGGCTTGCAGTCAAGACGCAATGGTCTGCTTGCATTGATGCAAGCTAGCCGCAGGCCGAGCATGCGGAATCGCAAAGCAGCCTTGCATTGCCGCGAGGGACAGCCTGCATCGACGGAGCGCGGCTGGACTTGCGATTCTGCAAAGCGAGGCGCATGGCCTTTAGGGTGGTCCACTTTTTTTAAAAGTTTCAAAAATTGAGGAGCGCCGTCCAGATTCTGAAAGTATGTGTAAAATCATGAATTTTGATACAAATATGATAAGATTTGGACCATTCTAGGGGTCCATCAACGCGCCTGAACTTTAAAGAAAAGTTGAAAATGTAGCGGTATACTAAATCGATGCTGTTTCGAGAGTCTTGTCCGATTTTCGATTGCAAAACGGCGATCTTTTCAGAAAAGTGCGCTCTACTTGATGATGTACATAAAATGACGATCCGACGCATTGCCTATTTTCCAGGGGCGTACAATCCCGTTTTAAGCCTCTAAATCCAACATGTTCTTGCGTTTTTAAGGGGTTTTTGAGTCGTCCGATCGGATTTTTTGGGTCACCATTCGACGCGCCTGATCAAAACCTTTCGAAAAAGTCTCAGGCGTCAAAAACGGTTGGGTTTTCCTACTGTAAAAGGAGCAAAAAAACCACTGAAATTCGCTTTTGCTTTTTCGGGATACGAAATATCCTGTTTAGCATTGGGTCGGATTTCTTGTGGTGTCATTTGACGTTCCTGGTCAAAAACTTTCGATTACTGTTTCGAGCGCCTGAATCCAAGGGTCGCGTATCCCACAGACGAATTTTTCGACATTCGACATTTTTTGCTTGTAGGGTCGGCAATCCCCCGGATTTGTACACCCAGGACGGTAATTGGAAGTTTTTGACCAGGCGCGACAAATGGCACCAAAAGAAATCCGACCCAATGCCAAACAGGATATTTCGTATCCCGAAAAAGCAATTTTTAAGCGAATTTCAGTGGTTTTTTGCTCCTGTACAGTAGGCAAACCAACCGATTTTGACGCCTGAGACATTTTTCGAAAGGTTTTGATCAGGCGCGTCGAATGGTGACCCAAAAAATTCGATCGGACGACTTAAACACCTTCAAAACGCAAGAACATATGGATTTAGAGGCTAAAAACGGGATTGTACGCCCCTGGAAAATAGGCAATGCGTCGGATCGTCATTTTATGTACATCATCAGTAGAGCGCACTTTTCTGAAAAGATCGCCGTTTTGCAATCGAAAATCGGACAAAGACTCTCGTAACAGCATCGATTTAGTATACCGCTACATTTTCAACTTTTCCTTAAAGTTCAGGCGCGTTGATGGACCCCTAAGAATGGTCCAAATCTTATCATATTTGTATCGAAATTCATGATTTTACACATACTTTCAGAATCTGGACGGCGCTCCTCAATTTTTGGAAACTTTTAAAAAAAGTGGACCACCCTATGGCCTTCCATGCGACTGCGGGGGCAAACCTTGCGTCGCTTTGCTTTGCAATTCGCAAGGGTCCTTGTGCTCTGGCACCCAAAAAAGCCGTGTTGCCTTGCGTTTGGCACAGGTTTGCCTTGCAGAATCGCAAGGTGGAAGGGCAGTGCAATTAAGCCTTGCGTTTCTGCAAGTTTAACTTGCAATTGTCGGAAACGCAATACACCCCGCTAGGTGTTCCTTGCGAAAGGGACACTTGCAGGTCTAGGCTTGCATTTTTGCCTTGCGTTTTTTCCTTGCACTTGGCAGAATCGCAACAGGCGGAACTACAGTGTATCGGCCCTTTTTTTCTTCGTTTCCCCCGGGAGCTGAGTTTGTTGCACAGCGGTTTTGTTGCAGGGCTCTGTGTTGACAACAGTTTGGGTAACAATTGATCTGAGGGAATTACCGCTTTCGCAGATATAATTTACACTAGGAGAAAAGCGGCTCACTGGGCCGTGAAGCCGAATCGAACAAGGACACACAACAGCTGCAGCTGCGCATCTTGCTGTCTATGAGCAGCTTGGGATACCCCCACCCTTCAACCACAAGCGTGGCGGAGTGGTCAGGACACTGGGAGAAATAATGAAGATTGTGGCTGTTAAACCTAATGCCACTCTCCACTGTTTACCGAAAGAAGGTGTTTACCGTACCCTGGGAACAGAAGACACCGTCCTGAAAGAACGGTGTTCACTGTATCCAGGGAACCTGCATCCACTGTCCCTTTGGGAAACTTTTCAGACACGGCATTCAGTATAACTGTAAGATATAGGCGAAATTCCAAAATCACGATAGGAACGTTTCGATGAGGGAAAAGAATTCATTTCAACAAGACGAACAAAAAATGATAAGCATGTTATGGTCTCAGACTCGTAATTCAGTGGAAATCGTGATCAGAAGTCTAAAAAAGTAGGATTTTTGGACCCCTAACATAGGACTCATCAAATTACATTCCAAAATTCTACTTTTTTAGACTTTTGATGCCGATATCTGTTGAATTTCGAGTCTGAGCCCATAACATGCTTATCATTTTTTGTTCGTCTTGTTGAAATGAATTCTTTTCCGTCATCGAAACGTTCCTATCGCGATTTTGGGAAATTTTGCCTTTATCTTACAGTTATACTGAATGCCGTGTCTGAAAAGTTTCCAAGTACAGTGGATGCAGGTTCCCTGGATACAGTGAACCCCCGTTCTTTCAGGTACGGTGTCTACTGTATCCCAGGGTACGGTTAACACCTTCTTTCGTAAACAGTGGAGAGTGGCATTAGGTTTAAAAGCCACAATCTTCATTATTTCTCCCAGTGGAGACTGCATCCCACTACCGCGGACCGTGGTTCGATACCCACCACTGTGACTTTTGGAGGAGGTCACAACTTAACACCTTTGTCTCGAAAGTAAAGTTTCGGAGTCAATATAAGAAGAATATGTTGTTGTTCGTGGGAATCTGAAACTAAACTGGATTCAAGAAGAAAAATTTTTTGAATATACTCTCGACAGTTTCAAGCATTTGAAGATTCTTGATTCAAGCGCTCCGTTCTCTGGGTGTGAAATTATCACCAGGTTCAAGATCTTAAGCTCATCACTCCCAGCTGGCTTGTAGTAGCACGCGAAAGGGAAAACTGTTGCTGCATCGTTTTTTCCAGTGCATGCCTTGCGCCGCGTTTTGAAGAACAAACTTGTAGTTCTCCGAGAAAACAGCGACCACAAGTACCTCTCCTTCTTTCAGATTGTCCCGACATTGCCTATAAAATTCTTGCTGTTGTTTTGGTAATATGTCATGAACTGTTACTGTGGGCACATTTTCAGGACGGCTTCAACAAAATCTTGCACGTTTTTTGTCACTGTTTCAAGGGACGACCGGTCCACCTTGACCCACTGGCTGTACGTTATTTTCTCCCAAAGTTCTTTTGGTAAAACGAACGCAAGATGGGCGCAGGTGGTCTGTTCCAGGACATGAATTTCATTGCCCTAGCTGAACCTCCGTCATCGGCTTACACAAAGCACTGAAGAGCAGAGAGCGATACTCGGGGAACAAAATTTCACCATCCTCTCCTTGAATCTTCGCCATGCTTCCTGCTTCATACATAAGCTTAAAGTTTTTGTGGTAACACAGACGCAAACTACGTGGGTCCCCGATGCCCCGGCCAGGACACACTCCTTTGGGGCGCAGTTCTGCGAATTTTTTAAAAGCCAATCTTACAATCAGGGTGCCTTTTCTTGAATTCAGCTAAACTTCCCTCAAGTTAGCCAAAACCAAACGTTTTGTTGTGACAGTCCAGTTTCTGTCTTGACACTGACAAACTCCTTAGCACCTGGAAGCTCGCGGCTAATATCTGGTTCTTTGTAAAATTCAACCACTTTCTCAAGAACAGAAGTCGACATTGGTCTCGTGACTTTCTTTCGGGCTGGAGAATCTCCCCGCTCCGCTACACATTGCCCCATTTTTTCCACAATGTATCTGGTCGCACCGAATTCTTTCCCTTAGTTTGTTGTTGGACCCTGAGGGAAAGGGGCAAGGGACAGAATTTGAATTTTTCTGCTGTATCTTGCTCGGTCTGATAAATGTCCTTCAACCGTTGCATAAGCTCTCTACCTACAGCTTCGTGGTCTATCTCACCACCAGCACGCTCACTCGGTGCAGTGGAGGCAGCGGTATCTTTCCTTATGTCTTGGAAGGTTTGGCGAAGTGCTGCAACCGCGGCCTGCTCCTTTTTTGGCAACGTAAATGGCTGATCGGCGAGCTTTACTTTCAACAAAAGGGGGACACACCTTTCACTCGCAGGGTGCTGTAGCCTTGTTCGCAGGATCAGTTGCAACCAGTGAAAAATGCTGCCTCCACTACTTGTCCCCGCCTCGGACTCCGTACCGCCGCCTCCTTGCGGCGTCTTGAAAAAGTTGGCAAGACTGCTAAGCTGCGTCGGCGTGCTGAG